>NW_020955697.1:697847-699395 GCF_003031625.1 Empidonax traillii
CTTTTTGGTCATGACTTCTTTGATACCATATGAACTCTGTACCCAAAGACTGAACTGATTTTGTCTCAAAAATATTTGTCTTCATGAGTAAAAACTTACAGCTATTTACAATTGCTGCACTGAAAAGTAAAAGTGTGGAGTTACATTAGAAGTTATGTGATAAATATATCATAAAAGGAAAATAACTCTCTGAGTTTGTTTAAATATATAAAACGATAGATAATATTCACCAGAATATATTCATCAGAAGTTATCATGATTTCCACTCTCTCGCAGCAGACACAGTGTCTTTGAAAAGATGGGTAAGCATAAAATACATAGGCTAAGGGAAACATCTATAGAAAAATTCTCAAGAGTTATTTATTTGTCATGAATTATTGTAATGGTTTTGCAAAACTAGTCCAGGATGACGGCACTGCTAAGAGAGACAATGAAATACCCATTGACTCTTGTGATTATTATGCATATTTGCAAAATAATTTCTGGAAGTTAATACCTATCTCTGAGAGTAGTATAGTAAAACAGAACAGGAATTTATTGCATAATTGTGATGTTATAAAATATTACTTTATAAAAACAAAGTATTGTACATTTAGAAAATATTTTATAATAATAAGATATTATTTTATAATAATGAGAAGGGAACACCTACACTACTATATATAATGAGAAGAGTCCAAGTATGCTTCTTTTAAAGATACATGGAAAATAAAGAAATCCTTTCCATTCAGAGTTTTCTCTCCTGATAATCACTGAAAGAGAAATTTTGTCAGTACACCTGTCATATTTAATTTGAAATATATTTGTAAGGAAGGAACTCTCTGAGAAGAGATTGGACAAAAAAGATGATGGCCATGTTTAACCTTATCACTTAGTTCAAGTTCATTAGAGTAAATGGAGACACATGAATAAAAGAGAACCAAATAAAATCCAGTGCTTTGGTACTGCCTGAGAAATACTAAATCTATGAAACGTCTATATCTGATGAGGAGGATGACAGTATAAGTACCGTGATGTACTTTAAGCTGAGAAAGTGTCCACAAAAGACCCAAGTAAAGGTAACTTATACTGCGAAGAAGAGTTTGTATCCTTTTCCTTGGGAAAAAGGATACAAACAATAAAAAATGCCTTTTGGTTTCCAATATGAAGGCAAAAATAGAGATCTGACTTACTCTTTCCTCGACATTTCCATTTAGGGATATAAAAACTAGACTGGAATGGGAAGTTTTAGTGTGTGAATTTGAATGAGTAACAGTAGTTTTATAATTTTTTTAAGTGGAAGAGAATAAGAACCCAAATCCAGACTGGTCCATTCTAGAAACAGACATTCTGTGTTGCTGAAGTCAGTCATAAGAATGCTAATTCAAGAGTCAGGATATACATACAGGTAAATAAGGATTATGCACATATATATTCCTTCTTGGTATGTCTTTCTTCTGTTCCTCCACATAAGGAAGTGAATGCCATAACTGGAGAAAACAACTTAGATATAAGACTAAAATCTAATTTTTTTAAGGTAGACAGGTCAAACTTTTAGTTTGTTTGGTA
>NW_020955697.1:699723-703027 GCF_003031625.1 Empidonax traillii
GTCAGGATATACATACAGGTAAATAAGGATTATGCACATATATATTCCTTCTTGGTATGTCTTTCTTCTGTTCCTCCACATAAGGAAGTGAATGCCATAACTGGAGAAAACAACTTAGATATAAGACTAAAATCTAATTTTTTTAAGGTAGACAGGTCAAACTTTTAGTTTGTTTGGTACTGTAGAATTCAAAATTGAATTTGAGGTGGTAGAGTTGTGGTAATTAAGTCACAGAATGATAAAATAGCAGAATATCCTGAGCTGAAAAGGACTCTCAGGGACATGGAAGTTCAGATCCTGGCCCTGCATGAGACAGCCCCAAGAGTGGAAACATGTTCCCGAGAGCACTGTTCACTTCTTGAACTCTGTCAGGCTTGGTACAGTGACCACTTCCCTGGGGAGCCTGTTCCAATGCCCAGTGATCCTTTCGGTGAAGAACCTTTTCCTAATATCCAACCTAAACCTCCCCTGGCACAGTTTCAGGCCATTCCCTCAGGTCCTGCCACTGTCACCACACAGAAGAGATCAGTGTCTGCCTCTCTTCTTCCCCTCACAAGGAAGTTACAATTGCACTGAGGTCTTCCCTCAATCTTTCTTCCACTCTGAACAGACCAAGTGACCTCAGCAACTCCTCATACAGCTTCCCCTCAAGGTCCTTCACCATCTTCATAACCCTCCTTTCTATGCTTTGGACACCTCTCTAATGGTGTCCAAAGATGCTAATTTCTGTCTTTCTAATTTCTCTTATAATTGACACACAAAACTGCACACTACTTGAGGTGAGGCAGCAGAGTACAGCAGGACAATCACCTCCTTTGACTGGCAGTGCTGTGCTTGATGCACCCTAGGACATGGTTGGTTCTCCTGGCTGCCAAGTCACGAAATAAGAACAAAGTGAAAAATTATTAAGTAATGCATATTAGGGCTATCGCTGCTGTGAAAGTAAGTGCAACTGAAAGAAAAGGACAGAAATAATGGTGAAAAGAAAGAAAGGGAGAAAGGAAGGAAGGAAGGAAGGAAGGGAGGGAGGGAGGAAGGAACGAAGGAACGAAGGAAGGCAGGGAGGGAGGGAGGGAAGGACGAAGGAAGGAAGGAAGGAAGGAAGGAAGGAAGGAAGGAAGGAAGGAAGGAAGGAAGGAAGGAAGGAAGGAAAGGAAGGAAAGGAAGGAAGGAAAGGAAGAAAGGAAGGAAAGGAAGGAAGGAAAGAAAGAAAGAAAGAAAGAAAGAAAGAAAGAAAGAAAGAAAGAAAGAAAGAAAGAAAGAAAGAAAGAAAGAAAGAAAGAAAGAAAGAAAGAAAGAAAGAAAGAAAGAAAGAAAGAAAGAAAGAAAGAAAGAAAGAAAGAAAGAAAGAAAGAAAGAAAGAAAGAAAGAAAGATTATTTACTAGATATGTTATACACTCTTTAAGAAATAGATATAGTCATTATAAACAAGTAAAAAATCTGTGGGAAAATACCAGTTTATTCCAATTCTTTACATCTTCCCAATCTTCTGTCACAAAATGCAATTTTTTTCTTGACTATTATATTTATTATGTTTACCAAGTCCAACAAATATGACAGCAGAGATTTATGAAAGCTCAGGAAAATGTCACTAAGATTGATAAATTGAAGAGGAATCATCACTAGCAGTGTTTCCAGCTGCGTGTATATCTGTTATTCAAATTATATATCATGCTCTGTATTTCTCAGTGTGTTACTGACTGTTTCTTGGAATAACTATGTCTAGAGCACACAAGGGAAAATGTTAAGTCAACACCTCTGACAGAATGTGTGATTTTCAGTACCAATGAGCCAATCTCAGTCATGTTTAACTAGTTTGGTAGTAAGAAGAGTGAAAGCATTACATGGATTTTCAGCATAACCTATTCAAGCCTGGGGAAAATATGAACACTTATTTGTGCACTAGTTTGTGCAGCCATCAAGCTATAAATAAATTATCCTTGTTATGCCTAAATGATATCCAGTCCATCATTTACCTAAAATGATGTGTAGTGAAGTTAGTACCGGAAACAATCAAAGCCACTGAAGTGAGCTGACTGCAGTGGCTTTTCAGATAAATGTTGTGGAAATGATCACAGTAAATGTTCACAGTGATATTAATTTATAAAGCTAAATGTGAAAGTTAGTTCAAAAGATTCTAAAACTCAATAACATGGAATTTCTCATTAAAAACATCTGCTATACTGAAAAACTGGAGGGTAATAACTACTGTAGCTATATTTTTGAAGAATAGTGATGTTGATTGGAAGAATCCTGAGATTTATGTCAGACTTTGTAAATTAATTCAATAAAAAATAATCCCAAAAACTGAGATAAAAAAGTCTAGAAAGACCTATAAAGGTTAATAAAAACATAATATAGAAAGTAAGTTTACAAAAGACATTCAACATTTTAAACTGATGGATTACTAAAATTGTAAGGAGCAATCTTGATCACAATGAAGAAAAGGTGGATTTAAAGCATGATCTATTCTGATTTGTCTATCAAAACCCCTGAAAACTTCAGAGAAGCTAAATACATATTATGCATCAAGAGAATAATCTTTTCTTTTCCTCTTTATGTAGAAGGAAAAGTACAGCCTTGATCACACTTAAAATCTACTAATTTCATCTTCAAGGCTTACATGAATGTAAGCTAAGGTCCAAGCATTTTTCCAAGTGAAACATGATTGCTAAAGAAAAAAAACAAAAAATAAAATCAAAACTAACCTCATACTCCATTTTGAAAACCACTTACTAAGAAATTTTTAAAAAGGGAGTTTAGCAATGAGGTGTCCTGTAGAGTTTCATCCCTTTTGACACTAGGATCAATATTACATTCTCTGTGCCTTCTTTGTTAATTTTTATTTCATTAAACATCTTTATCATATATCTGATGAGTACTTCACAACACATTTTTAATCTTTGCATTGATCTTATTAAGAGAGGGGACCATGCCTCATTTAACTTAGCAGTTATTTCTTCAAACTTAACTTCTTCTTTCTGTATTTTATGGATATAAACAAAGACATCTAACATAGTTCAGGATTTCTACATGACAAGATTTGTATAAGTATAGAGGAGCCTATTTTAAATGGTTAAATTTAGAACATATAACTTTTCCATTATACTGAAAATAGAATCATAGAATCATAGAATCATAGAATCATAGAATAGATTGGGTTGGAAAAGACCTCCAAGATCATCAAGTCCAACCCCTGATCCAACTCCAATTACTATATCATGGCACTAAGGGCCACATCCAATCTCTGCTTAAAAACCTCCAGGGATGGTGAATCCACCACCTCTCTGGGTAGGCTGTTCC
>NW_020955697.1:703809-762923 GCF_003031625.1 Empidonax traillii
TAGTATATACAGAAACAACAATTATACAATTATTCTCTTAGAGGCTCCATTATCATTGTTCATTTTTTTTATAGTATCTCTTGGGAATCTATAATCATCACAACTACTACTGCATTTAAGTAAGACTGCACTCCATTTTGTTTAATTTTAGTTACATCATGTTTTCAGCATCACATAATCATAAACATCTTTCTCAAGAACAGTTTGTTACTTTGTATAGGAAGATGTTATAAGAACAAGTAGGCCTTACAGTAAAAAACAAACAAACAAACTGAATCAAATGCAGTAACTATCACATTTTCTATTTTTGAATTTGCTTATGTCAGTCACCATTAACCTACAGATGTGTATAAACAACTGAAGGGAGGCAGCTCTCATCTCTCATGTTTCAGAAGGAAATAATTATATTTTTTCCTCTGCATATTTTCTCTGGTTTCAGATGTTTATAAAAAGAAGCTATGAATGACAGTCTTGACTTTGACACAAGCTTATGAAAACTACTTTGCTAACTTGCAAAATTTCAAAATGCTAATTGTTAATCTGCACTCTATTTTAAAATTAATTAGATAACATCTGTAACCCTTCCCTTGTCCGCTGATGCAGCCTCTCCATCATAGAAGGCCACTAGCTTTGTCAGGCAGGACTTGCCCTTAGTGAATTCATGCTGGCTGTCTTGAATCACCTCCCTGTCCTTCATGTGCCTTAACATAGCTTCTAGAGGGATCTGTTCCATCATCTTCCCATGCACAGACATGAAGCTGACAGATCAGTAGTTCCCAGGGTCTTCCTTCCTATCCTTTTTTAAGACAGGTGCAATGTTTCCCCTTTTCCAGTCACTTGGGACTTCACCTGACTGCCATGAATTTTCAAATATCATGGAGAGTGTCTTGGCAACTACATCAGCCAATTCCCTCAGGGCTTTGGGATGCATCTTGTCCCATCCCACAGACTTATGTATTTTTGTGTTGCTCAGGTGGTGAAGCTGCTCTTTACTTGCAATGGGAAGCACTTTGCTTCCCAGTCCCCATCCTGCTATCCATCCTCTCTATACCTGTGGAAAGAGTGCTTATTCTTGAAGATTGAGGCAAAAAGTTGTTGCGTACCTCAGCCTTGACCTTATCCGTTGTTACCGGTTAACCAGTGTTATTTATCAGCAGGGGTTCACTTTCTTTGACCTTCTTTTTCTGGTTAACATACTTGTAGAAGCCCTACTTGTTATTCTTTGTGTCCCTTGCCAAGTTCAGTTCCAGCTTCATCTTGGACTTCCACATCCCATCCCTGCACAACTGTATTTCATCATTATCCTCTTCCCAGGTTACCTGTCTTTGTTTCTACTGCATGTGCATTTGCTTCTTTCCCTTTAGTTTGACCAGCAGTTCGCTACTCAGTCATGCTTTTCACTTACCTCCATTACTTGATCCTTGCTCCTGGGAATTGCTAGCTCTTGTGCTCTATGGAAGATTTCCATAAAGATCTGCCATCTCTTTTCCACTCCCTTGTCCCTGAGGGCAGTCTTTCACAGGATCCTACTGATTGTCTTCCTGAAAAGCTTCAAATATACTTTTCTAAAGTTCAAGGGCTTAACTTTACTCCTTATCTGACCGACATCCCTCAGGACTGCAAACTCTGCCAATACATGATCACTGCAGCCTAGGCTGCCTCTGATTTTTATGTATTCAATTAGTTCACTTTCCTTGGTGTTCAACAGAACCCATAACACATCCTTTCTGGTAGGCTTATCTATTACCTGGCTCAAAAAGTTATCCTTCACACATTCAAGGCGTCTCCTGTATTGCCTACAGCCTACCATGCTAATTTCCTGGGAGATGTTGGGGTAGTTGAAGTCCCTCGGAAAGACGAAAGCCTGTGAGTGTAATGGCTCCTGTAGATGGAGCAAGCAGGCTTCATGAAGAGGCTCCCTTGGTCAGGTAGCCTGTAGTAGACATGAGCTATGAGGTTCCCTTTGTTACCTTGGTCTCTGATTCTTACCTGCAAGCTTTCAACCTGCTCATGGTTGTTTTTCTGAAACAACTCTTCATACTCAATCCACTTCTTGATGTAGGGGACAACATCTCCTCCTCTACTTCTTCCCCTGTCTCTTCCGTGAAGCCTGTAACCCATCAATAGTTGCAATTTAATAATGGGGTTTATCCCACCAAGTTTCAGTAATAACAACTAGGTTTTAGTAGCATGGTGGCTTTCGACTCGTCCTGTTTCTTGCCCATGATGCCTGCATTGCTGTAAAGGAACCTTGACTGGGCTGTCAAGGACGTTACCTTCCTAGAGGAACACCCCTGAATTCCTTTAAGATATTTCGCTGGTGTTTCCCTGTTGGCTTCTCTTTACCTCCGGAGTCCCTGCCTCATCTCCATAGGACTGCAAGTGTGTTCCAGTGTAGCTGCTACATTTCCAAGTCACCCTTGCTAGCACCCTATCTGTTTAACCTTTACATCTTATCCCACAGCTTGCCAGGGGCAAGCCTGATTCATGTGAAGGAAAAGAGGAAACTTAAGTAAATAAACCATATTTATAAAATTTGGGAAATTTCTGATAAGTCATCAGAAATGCCATCTTTTTTTGAAGTTTATCCAGAATGTATTAATGTCACACTTGAAAAAATTGAGACACATTGCACATTCAGAAATGTGAGCAACATAAGATTTAACAAGATTCAATGTAGTGCTTCTGAAGAATTCAAATCATTCATAAATTTAAGATTTACAGAACATTTTAATATTGCAGATAAGATATCAAGCTAGAGACAAAAGGAGTGGCTCTCTTTTTCTCCTTTTGGTCTCTCTGCTCCCAGGTGTTCTGTCTTATGCCTTTTCCACTGTCTCTGTGAACTCGAAAGAATAAACTTTAAGCAGCTAAACCATAATAAAAGTGGGTTGTTCAAGGTCAGTACTCCTTTTCTGCTACTCTTGTTCCCTGGTTCAGATTACATGGGGTTAAATGCCAGAGCTGGTGCTTGGGAAGTGGCAGGAGCGTGCAGGTAAAAGCAGGAGAGACTTTCATCCAGCAGTATCAAATTTCAGCTAAAGGATCACTTGACATATCTATTTTTCTTCAGCTCCAAATCCCTCTAATTTAATTCCTCACTTTCTTTCCCATATCTTTGAGGGGAGATGTTTTTGGTGGGTTTTTGTTTGTTTGTTTGTTTGTTTTGTTTTGTTTTTTCTTTTGGTTTTTTGGTTTTTGTTGTTGTTGTTGTTGTTGTTGTTTTTAAGCCAGGTGGGGGGAAGTTTCTTTTCCTATTAAAACACTACAATTCAGAGACAACACAATAGGAAAACCAGAATCATTTACTCACCCCTTGTGACTATAAGCTTACACATGGTGCTATAAGAAATTGGAGTTTTGTAGAAGCACTGTCAGCAAGTAAAAGTAGCTACTGCTTGCTGTTAACACAGGAAAGAATAAATCATTTTCATATTTCTCTCCTGTGAGAACTAAGCCACTGTCAACTCATTGTCAGTGTGTGACCTACTGTGAGCGTCCTTAGACCTCCACCTGCTGACCCTTCCTGATGTTCTGGTCTAAAATATTCCTCATAGGAAGAAATAAGATGTCAGCAGTTCAAATGCAGCAATTAGTAATCAAGTTGGGTGACTTTTAAAGCACTATATAGGACTTCAGGATTTGTCAGCTTCTTGGTCTACGCTTTGGAGATGCATCTGGAGATGCTAACCACAAACTCTCACCTTCCCACCAATTAGTAGAAGACTAGAAAAGTTCTGCTTCGTAAATATGTCTGACTGTGTTCAGCTGCTACAGCAATGGACATTGCAGTGCCTTGGAGTGTCAGTTTTCTTGCCAGGTGGAATTTTCAGACCTGGGCTGTGTTAAATATGGCTCCCCTTTTTATCACTCTGAAATGATTCAGTGCAATACTGTTTACCTGGTTACTTTATTGCAACAAATGTGTAATTTTCCATTATCTGTGTACATTGAAAATAAAACAAAATGGGAAAAAAAAACCAAAACCACACACATCAAAAAAAATCCCAACAACAAAATAAGCAGAGACCTGTACCTCTCTAAATTAGAGCATGGAATTAGCATTAAATGTTCCTGTCCCATACTTACACTAAATATTTTTGATGTATCAATTTTTCTTAATTTTATTTCGTTAGATTTTCAGCTATAACACTATAATCTCTGAACAGAAGATTATGTCATGTTCTGAAAAGAATCTGGATTCTTTACATCAGCACTTTTGCTTATACTGCAATGCAATACAATGGGATACATTTTGCATCCTTAGAGATGCTGTCCCTCTGATACAATGATATTGTCCCTCAGATAAAATCCTTTCATCTTTCATGGCTTCACATCTGAAAATTAAAAATCTCACTGAAACTCTGGAACTATTAAGGAACAGCTATGTTGCTTCAGCCAATTTGTATACCTCTCGATATGAACATAGGCACTTTTATATATCCTTGGATATACATGTTACAATTCACAGCCAGGTGCAACCTGTTTTCAGAGCCACGGTATTTTAAATATAGTTCTTATGCATGATACCAGTTTACAGGTAGCTAATTTATTCCCTTGTGAGCCTTTGCAGTTACTAACCACCAAATAATTCTTCTTCTTTTAAAACAAGCATACATGTTGTAGTGAGCCCTTCTCACATTTATGGGACCGTATGGAAACCTGCAGCAATTGAACTGCTGGTATTAAGGACTGGCACTAATTACCAGTATTAATATTAGGAACACCTGTGTCTTTACCAGAAGGAACATGTCAAATAGAGGCATATATGTGTTATACCCTTCATTAAAAGTAAAACATGGCAGACAATAAATTAAATGGGTTAGTAGTGGAGAGGAGCTAATCTGTTGTCTGAGGAAAGATTTTTGCCTTAAAAGTGCTAATGTCTCTATTTATATCATTTTGATTCACAGAGTTCTTTCCTGACACCATGTAATTAAGTCCTTTGTGCAGTTTTGGCTGTCTGAAAAAATTCTTGCTCTTCATTTAAATGATTTTTTAGAATGGGATTTCTCAATGTTGATTCTGTAGTTGGCTGGGAAGGTTGTTCACACAGATTTAAGTCAATAATTGTAATTAACTAGATATAAGATAAATCTGTTTGATTTAACTATATAATCTGTTTGATGAAACTATAGAAGAGGTTTACCAACTCATTGAGAAGTATAATTTCTTTTGTTAAAATTTTTTTTTCTTTTTTACTTTGTTAAATCAAAGCACATTTGGGATGCTCACTTAGTCTAATCTACTGAACACAGAATATTTTCAGTCGTCTATAAAAGGAAAAACACCTTTCTGAATGCTTGAATATACATTTTAGTTGTTAACATTATGCAACTAAGTGTAAAGTTTCAGGGATTTACATTTGTATTTTCTTTTTAATACTACTAACAAATACATGCATCTGTTTTAAAAGTAAAACACAAAGGTAGGGTTGTTTCTGTGGTTTTGGTTTGTTTTGGTTTTGCATACCACATTTCTCTATAACTTCTAAGTATCTCCAAAATGTGTAACTAAGATACAGTGGATCATATTTTGGTGTAAGATAAAACATATTTTTTTCTAATACAATATAAATTAAATTAATTATTGATTAAACACACAGAGTAAAATGTACAGAAAGATTCTTTGACATAATTTTCAATCTTCCAGTAGCCTCATCAAACAGATCAAGCTGTCACAAAACAAAGGTCCAGACTCAAATCTTTGTTTATCCTGTATATCTCTTTTTGTGAGCTATCCCCTTCCATCCTAATCCTCAGTTTTAGTAGAGTCACCAAGAAATTAAACCTTTATCTCATGTGAATTTTAATTATTAGAACCATTTCTATTACAAATTATTTAGCTACCCAATACCAGCAGCCTAAGGGTAGGAAGCTCAGAAAAAAGAGCATTACCTGTCCCCAAGAAGTCACCTATTTACCTTAACAGATATGATAAAATAGTTCTTTACAGAAATGGAAGGACTATGAAATGTCTGTGCATGATGGATACAGTATTAATAAATAGGTAAACTTATCACCTAAAATGTACTCATATATATACAAAGAAATATGTGTATAGATATATCATAAATATGATATTTTAAAAATTAAATTATTAAAAATTTATTACAATTTTTTAGCAACATAGATGATGAATTATAGAAATGGCAGTTACTGCATATGTGTCTTCTTAGTCCAATTAATAATCAGCTTTAATTCTGTTATACAACAGTATTTTTCTTTTTTCAATCATTTTGGAAATTTTCTGTGCTACACATACCCTTCACAGAGTCAAGAAAATGAAGGCAAAAAAAGCCTTGTCCTGGACTAGCTTCTCTACATCCTGACTAATTTAAAACTATCTTGCAAAATGCACATCTGCAAGTTTTTACAATGGCAGCAATCCTGATGTTCATATTTATTTTATTACCTACTATCTCACCAAGTGTCTGAGAAGAGTTTACACAATAGCTTTTTCCTACAACCTCATAAATGTGTGACACTGTGAAATTAAGATCAAGTACATTTAAGATCTGTACAAGTATTAGTTTTATTCCTTATAGAAGTTGTTTGTATCTTCATATTTAAAATATATTGCTCACACTTACCTGACACAAATGAAAAATGCCCCAACAAACCAGAACAAAACAACCTAACTTAATGTCCTCCGAAGTAGGTAGACATATATGAATATCTTACATTTAACTGCCAATAAACCCCAGATTCTCATCAAAGCTTCCTGTCAGAAAGTCAACATAATAACAGTTATTTCATTCTGCTCCAAGGTAAATGATAAATAGCCTGTGATAAGGCTATGTACACAGTATACTGGAGATGTAAACAAAAAATTGAAAGGTTTATTTCCTCATAAAATCAAAATATGTGACAGTTGCAAAAAAAAAAAAAAAAAATACCAAAAAACAAAAAAACCCAACACCTAGAGGAAAGACACCTCTTTAGCAAACAGAGGTGGTTAAGAGAGAGGAAAGAAAAAAAAATTGTCTTATATTTCATGGTCTAGAAGACTAATACTTACTGACTTCATGACTACAATTTTAAAAGACACCTTGACGATTGCGAACATTTGTCTACATGAGGAAGATAAACAAACTGTTTAAATGCATATGTCAAACTAATTTTCACTGAGACCTAATCAACCTAGTGTCTAAACCTTTTGAAATTGGCTCAGGCATTTTTAAGAGTATTTCCCAACCAAGTAATTTGTAATCAACACCTTTATTTTTCTCATCCAGAAGTTTTCAAATCTATATATCCAAATGAGATTGCCCTCATGATGTGCATCATTTACTGTGACTGTAATCTTGCAGTTAATAGCACTTGTAATTGATTTGCAAACTTTGTGAAAACAGGCTTTAGCAGGACACTTCTTCCTGTGAATCATTCGACAGATTATTCTCAAGACCTTAAATGCTTTTGAAGATAAACAAAATGTCTAGAAATAATAGTAGAAAAGTCCCATCACTGACCTTAGTTAATATTCTATCTCTATAGATTTACCTACACCCACACATATATATAATTGCATCTGTATTTACTTATATATACCCATGCAAGCTTTAGAAGTGTTTTGCTTTTGTCTAAAAATGGTACTTTAACTGATGTAATTTTGAAAAGCAAATAACTGAGATAACCCTGGAATTTGCTTCATTTTCTCTGTTTTAAACTCCATGTCTCTTCAAAGTTATAGGTCTTTATTGTTATTTTCACAGACTACATCACAGTCTCTAAACATGACAGAAATAAGAGATTTTAGTGAATCACATGTAATAGAATAGTGCACATTTGGGGTTACTATATTCACTTCATTAACTACATTTTTATGGAAAATTACTATTTTCCACAGCTGTATCAATGTTTAAAGAGACAAATTTTATCACTATCAAAGCAGGATTTCCCACAGATGACAAAGATGATCCCAAGTAAAATAAATATAGGACCAACCTGTAGTGTTAAAAATAATTATTTACATTTTCATGGTCATAATAGAGATTCACATGTGATTCTAAATGCACCTGTTTGCAGAGCTGGCGAGAGGTAGAAGCTCCCTAAAGGTTTCTATTAATTCATACTACAGACAAATTTTGAAGATGTAAATAGGAGTAAGATTCTAGTTCCCATTTATAAATAGAAATCCAAAAGCTAATAAATAGATGCAGAAGCTGAGCTCAGAAAAGGAGAAAATGAAAATTAAGTAAAGAAAGCTAACTTCTTCCTTCTCAAAAAAAAAAAAAAAAAAAAAAAAAAAAAAAAAAAGGAAAGAAAAAATTCATAAATTTGTATGGGATCTCGAAGTTTGAAAACTGTTAAAGTTTTCTATTTTTTTTTTTTTTTTTTTTAGAGCAAGAACTTCACAAATTGTATGGAGGACCACAAGTAACTTCTTTCAAGATAAGGGCAAAGCAGAAATTGTCTTAAAGTTGTGCTACATGAACAAAGGGAGCTAATAAGAAATAACATTCCTATGATCAATTATTTATTTTCTAAATTTAAAATTATAAATAGAACTAAAGCTTTCTCTGGAACTGTTGGCTAGGGATAGAGATTTTTAACTAACAGATAATCATGCTGCAACCTTTATGAACTACTGCTTCTTCTAATAGGATCAACCAGGACAAGATCTTTCTATGTTTATCATAAAAGCAGTTGAAGGTTTTTTTCTCTCTGTTGGAGTATTCCAGAAACTAAGATGGGCAAAGGGTGAAAAATACCAGTTCTCATCTTATAAAAGGAAGAAAGTAGTGGAATTGTGATTGACCTGTCATGGAGAACAGTTGTCAGATCCCACAGCTGGCCTATTTCCACATACTCTGTAAAAGCATTGTGGTCAGATTAGGAGTAACCAAGGAGTAACTGCCATATCATAGAATTACTTGTTGTTCCTTCACTTGTTGATTTCATTAGACACTATTTCTAGCTGGAACAACCCTACCATATGCACAGTAGCTCCAGGCCCGGAAAAACACTAATGGTCATGTTCACCATTATTTTGAATAGAAATTTTGAGGATTATTCAGTGGTTATTTTAATTGTGGGGTTTAGTTAATTTTTAAAAGTGGACTGTAGACACTTGTTCTGCTTAAAATAAGTGTGTTTTTTAATTGTAAGTAGGTACAGAATATTGAACAAAATGAAGAAGACTTCTAAGCTGTAGTTCATTTATTATGGATGGAAGATCACTGTACCGTACCTCTTTATTCACTAGAAAATACAATGTAAAAGTTAATCTGCATTAACACATAAAAGAATCTGACTACTCTTTTTCCTGTTTCATCTCTGACATTTGATTGCATCAGTATTACTGTTTCAGAAGGGACTTTACAGTGAGGAGGAAAAAGAGCCTCAGAAAATAATAAACTTAGAGTTGTTCATCCACCAGTCCTTTCAATTATTCCTTAATTTTTTTTAATGCTTCCCACTAGTTAGTGCATACATAATGCCTTTCAAATTCTTATGCAGGGTATGTGATGAACTTCACAGTTACAATTACTGCCAAAGGAAACCCAAGTTACTGTATCAAGGTATTGAACAGCAGGAGGGCGAGGGCTAGAGCCTTTGTTCATCTTCAGCAGTTCATTTCTAGTTCAATATTTGACATGTCTTTATGGTAGTATATGTATTGTATTCACTGGTAAATACAGCATTTCAGGCAGATTATAGACTTATATAGATTATAGAGTAGTTTATTCACACTGCACCTTTCTATGTAGTAAGATAATCATTAGCAGGTAGTTACTTCTTTAATGCAAGTTTTGATAACACAGTTTAAAACAGGGCTTCTTTTTGTCGTAGAAAGGGAAACATCAAACAAAAGCCAAAACCTTCAAAATGCAGTACACACAAGAAACCATGAGCATTGTTTCCTCAAAATGTTTACAAAATACAAGGGACTGTTCCTGAAGTAAAGCTGCATAAAAATAGCATCTTGTATTTCTGAAATGGGTGGAAAGGTCCATCTGCTTTTACCCCTTGTCTTTCTTACATCTCTCATGATTTACTTTTGGTCAAATTAGCAGGGGTTGCAGTGATTGTTTACCTACACCATAGTGGTGCAAAGTTTGTGATTCCTGCATGGCAGATCAGTGAGCATTGAAAACCAAGGTGCTGTACTCATTTACAGTAGCTGGCGTATCAGCTGACTTCTCAATCAGACATTTTCTGAGATAATATACACAAAAATAAGACAGCATGTTTTCAAGTGAACCTAAGTTTCACCTTATATTTATGCAGTGGACTAATAAAAATAAAAATTAATAATTTGTTGCATGTTCTTTTTATGCCACTTTTTGCATCCTTCCCCCTCCCCCCTTTTTGTAGATGTTTCTTCTCAGTTTATATGACTGAACTACATTCTTTTCTGATTTTCCATTGTTGTGTTGTTTTTGAGTCTGACTCCTCAGGGTCTTTATTTGNATAATGGCCATTTACTACTCTTCTAGTGTTAGATCATTTATCTATTTACCTGTTGACACTTGGTCCTTTTCTGCTTTTACTCTTTCCTTTCCTTTGCTTTATGAAATCTTTCATGTTACCAACCTCCTGTCCTTTTCTGCATCAAAAGAAGAACAGTCTAGTGAAATCTCCACTAAATTGTGGTCAGTGTACAAAAGAGCAAAGTTCACTTTGCAGTGAAGTTGAAATTCTTTCAGCCTTCTAGGTAGATTCATTTTACAATCAAAATATGACAGTTGTAGCCTTGTATAGCCCTGCCTTTTGTATAAGAAGTAGTCAGAAGTGAATTCATCCAATTGATGTGGTAATGAGATTTCCTGGTTAGTCCAATGTGTTCCTAAACTTTTTAGGCTTGGGTGGTGCCATCTAGCTCCTATTACATAATTTGTTCAGTTCATTGCCTAAGCACAGCCTACTATCTGGAGAGAACAACCTGCCCACAAAGAAAAAAATAGTTTACCATCTCTCAAAGTTTCTGTAGCTCACTTAAAATTTTACTCATGTCTTCAGCAAAAACATCTCCATAGTATGCCTGCATAATCATTGTAACCTTGTTGTCTGAGCAAGCTACCTGAACACTCATTTTCTTTAGGCTTCTAGCCATACAAAATTCCTTATTCCAGAGGTTTTCCAGAGCTCATCCAAATCCTTTTTTGCTTGTAAAAGTATACTTCTTCTAAAATCTTCCCTCTGTAAATAAACTTGACGAACAGCAGATTGTCATTGCACTTGAAAACAGGAAGCAAGCACAAGAGCTTCTCCTTTAGGGAGATAAAGTCCTTCCTGCCTCTTCACTTGCCCCAGCTGGTCTTCTATTTCTGAAAATGAAACAGACTTTCTACACATACACAGACAAAACTTCTCTGTAAAAATCAGAACTTTTCAATAATTGCCAATTTTGACAGAAGTTGACTTAAAAAAAAAAGAAGAGACATGAAGCTGTCTCATAATGTAAAAAAAAATACTGTTTCAGCATTTTCAGATTTTTTTATTTTAAAATTCTTTTTGAATGCTTTATTTTAGAAGGATAAAGTCTAAACCTTATTTTTTCTTAAAATTAGAATTTTTAATTGTTCTGAAATTCTAGTTTTATAAAAATGCCAGAATCAAAATGCATTTTGAAGTTACAGGATTGCTTTTTGTAAAAAAGAGTTGACATGGTTCTGAATGATATTTAAATCACTGTCATTTTTTGATCCAACATTCATGGAGGAATCTTGAAACATACATTACCAAAAACATAATCTGCTCATTTTCTTCACCCAAAATTGAGAATACTCTTCAAAATGAAGGTTACTGAACAAGTTATCAGTAAAAATAGCATTTTCCAATAGGTGCATTTATATTCTTCTGACTGGCAGAAGCAGTTGTAATTCATGTCAACCAAAGGAGCCAAGTAGGAACAAGAGCTGCGTGCTGAACAGCATGACTTCACATGAAAATGGAGCAAAATATGTTCCTCTCATCTAGTGGAAGACCTCTTTTGCACTACAGCAATACTCTTCAGGCTATTTACTTCAGTGTTGCGATGCACTCTGGTGTCATGCTGGGAGACCTAATTATACCAGTGGGACTCTTTCGAACACAACACAAAGGATAGAAAGCATTTTAAACGTAATTCATAAAAGCATTCTTATTTCAAATGTTACCAGTTTTTTCAAATTTATGTCTCACTCCTCATGAGTTCTAGTAGTCTGTGTTAGCAACATTCACTTCTGACATTTGAATTACATTATCCTAGATATAGAGTGATACTCTCTCTAACTTGCTTTTCCTTTTTGGACTCTGCATTCTGACATGAATATACATGAACACACATGAACACATAAGAACAGACAAACACACGCACACCAACACTTTCACAGATTTTGCATAGATTTATCTCCTCTCAGGTTACCTTCACAATTATCTTTCTGCAGTTTTCTGACCTTACATTGGGACCCCATACATCACAATTATGTTATCAAAGTGCTTAAGCTTCCAGACTCAAAGCAAATTAAAAAGGGGGGGTAGGGGAGGAATGCTGATACTATAGCACTCATGAAGCTTGGTAAATCCGACACATACAGCAAACTCATATTTCTTGTCCATTGCATGCAGATAGAAAATCTTTGAGATACAAAGCCAGTAAAATGAACAGTAAGCTCTGTTAAAGAAGCATTGAGAATTCATAAAAAAACAAAAGAAAAAGAAAAAGAAAAAGAAAAAGAAAAAGAAAAAGAAAAAGAAAAAGAAAAAGAAAAAGAAAAAGAAAAAGAAAAAGAAAAAGAAAAAGAAAAAAGTATACATCACTTAAGAACTCTGAGATTTATTTATCATCCTGAGATGGAATAGGATGGTTGGTTTGAGTTGGGTTGAAGTGGACTTTGTTTTGCAGAGGAGTGGTGTTATCACTGCTTAGACTGCTACTATAGTCATTCTCACATTTTCTCGGTGATCCTTCACACCAATTTGCTCCTGTGGTATATTTGATCTTGACTGGCTGCCAGAAGCCCACCCAGTTATCTCTCACTCCCTCTACTCAAAAAAAACCAGGGAGAGAAAAGAAGATGGAAAAGCTTATGAGTTGAAATACAGACTGAGTGATTGCTTATAAATTACCATCAAGGCCAAAACAGACTTCACCTGGGAAAATTAATTTAATTTATTGCCCACTAAAAATAGTTGGTAAGAAAAAAGATAAACACTAATATACCTTCCTTCACCCCAAGTTCTTCACAAGCTCCAATTCCTCCCTTCATTCCTGCTGTATTCATCAATACTGGTGGTAAGAGGCTGCTTGTGAGGTAATTTAGACTGTAAATGAACAAATGAATGAGTATATAATTCTGTGGGTACCATTCAAGTGGGGTAAGGAAAAGACATGCTTTAATTAAAAAGTTCCATACTGGTTTTGCCTCCTTACCAATTATTTTATAATTAGTGTTGAGTTCCATTATTTCACTGCCTTTTTTTTCACTCTCATTTCAAATCCAGAAAAATAAAAGAAGTTTCTTTCCTTATGAAAGAACCTTTCACAAGTACTGTCTATCATTTGTGAGTATCCTCTTTACAATACAGCAGACTGTTGTCAGAGAAGAAAGTTAACTGCAGGCTGACATTGAATTTTCTGAGGATATACTTTTGTTAATCACTTTTCACAATTGTACTATTAGTTTACTAGAAAGAAGGAGCTTTGCAACACTGTTTTTTCATCACCTCAAAAGTTTCTGTAGGGTTACATGTCCTGCAGTCTCCTCAGCAACCATAATTATATGGCACTTGAGCCTCAGGAAACAAAGACAGACATTCCAATGAGACAAAGACAGAAATTTCCCAAATACTGCCCTGAGCTCTGTAATATACCTGTCCTAAAAAATAACAAGACCAAAGCCAAGCAAATAAAAAAACCCTCTAAGAAACAAACAAAAAAAACCAAACCAAAACAAAAACAAACAAAACCCCCCAAAAACAAACAAACAAGTAAAAAGACCCCTCAAATTCAGAGATTCAGCAACTTTTTTCATCAAAACAGTGCATTAGGAAAAGAAAGAAAGAATATTAATGAACATTTGTTATAACCATACCCAAACTTCTGTGTCAGTCCCATGTCAGTGTCTAGATCAGGAGGTCATACCAATAACTTTTCCTGATGAAGGTATTTTGACTGGTTTTCTTTTTTGTTTTTTTTTTGGGGGGAGGGAGGGAACAGGGTAGGAGTGTGGGATGGATTTCTCTTGATTTTTAACTTCTAGATGCTATAATGGCACACAGTACAAGCATTTGAGCCTACTGATTACCTTTATGGGGTTTTTTAGTCTAGCAAGGGATATTGACTCTTCTTTCCTTGTTAGTCTTGAGGGGATTTAACTTACTCACTTTTCTGAAAATAGATAAGACTAATGGAACTTTACCATTCTCAAAAAACTGTCTTCGTTTTTTGTCCAGATGAGCAGTTCTGCTGAACAGTTAGTGATAAAAATGTCCTTAAATATTAATTTCTTTGGGATTTTCTTTGCAGCTAGGCTTGGCACACAGATGACCTCCAACTGTTTAACCAGGCAAAAAAGTAATCCAGATAGCTGATGGCAAAAATCCTCTGTAGAGTTTGATGACTTGTGACAGATCATTTTTACAACTTTGTTCTACTGGTTTGTTGCAGAGAAAGAAGTATTCCTCCCCTCTTGACATAATTTTCAGATAATCTGAAATAGTAGAAATTGTTGCTGTTATATAGGTAAAATTATTATTTGTAAAGCTGTATTATGTACTATGAAAATATAGTTGCATCTAACAGGATCTCATATTAGTATGTTCTCACAAATCTGTTTCGATTACTCTGGATTTCTACTTTTCCCCATCACTGGTATATGCTGAAAAGCTACAGTAGAGATGATTCGCTTCAATTCTATTAGTCCCAGGTAAATGAGTGTCTTCTAAATTTATCGTCAAGTTGCAAGTTTTTTGCATAAACTTCAATCTAGAGAGGTTGAAGATCTAAAAAAAAGGAAAAGAGAATGATATTCACCTAAGTAAACAGTGCTCATTAGACCTTTTTCTTTCAAGGAAAGTGAGATACATTAAAAATATCCAGCCAAAAATAGGGTAAAGAACATCTACTCAGTCAGCCTTCTTCCCTTCACAAGGAGTGAAGGACCTTTACACTTCTAGCTATTGGACTACCTGCGTTTATCTAGACATTTGTCAGCTCAAGGTTTTGTTAGCAAAATGTGTTCTGACGTCTTGAAAAGTGCTAAGAAATAAAAGCTTGTGAAGAACAGCTTTGTCTTTTTATATATCTTATAAAAAGGGCTTTACAGAAACTTTCATTTGCTTTTAATCCATAAACTGTACCAAATGTATTGACTCACAGTGTTCTTAATCCCATATAGCGCATGGGTAAGCTATTGTCACACAAAATAAGTCAATGCTGAAAAACGTTAATTATAATTTAATGACATTTATTTTCTGAATAAATGGTTGACTTTGACAAAGAGAGAAAAAAAGAAAGAAACAAACAAAACCCCACAAATTCAATTTCTCATTACAAAATCAAGCTACTTTTTAAGAGCATCTTAAAAACCAGTTAGGATGAGATAAAATTTTATATTCAGTCTGATTTCAGATATTTGGAGTTTGTCATCTAGGCAGAAAATGTGTATGGAAAAATTTGCTTTACATTTATTTATTGATTAAGGCAAAACTTTAAGTGAACAGTTTCAGTTGGGGTCATGTTATTACCAGAGAACAATGCTCAAATCTGTTTGATCACCAAAAAACCTAATGCCTTGTTAAGTTTCAAAGATGTGTCAGTGCCTATGTGTTTACTCATGTTTAATTGAATCATGAATCTTAAGTGATAATGATTTTAGGTTTAGTCACAAGGAAGATGAGATTTGATTTTATTTTACTGTATCTTGGATAGGGTAACTCTGGATTTGTCCACTGGATATTGTTTGATTTCTTAATTAATTCAGTACTTCCACAACCGTATGTGGTTTACAAGAAGTAGATGCCTTCTTAAAATCTGCTGATTCCTTGTTTGGTACCCATTTAGGTACATCTGTTATTCAGGTGACAGCCACAGATGCTGATGATGCCAACTATGGAAACAGTGCCAAAGTGGTGTACAGCATCCTCCAGGGACAGCCATATTTCTCAGTGGATCCAGAAACAGGTTAGCAATTCCTTCAGTCTTGTTTTTTACAATAACAGGGACAGGATGCAGGGATCAAGACACTTTTTGCTTCCATTTCAATACTGGAACAGGTGTATGGCATCATATAACTTGACACAAAGCTGATACCATTAAACGAAAACTGGAATCACAGTAAAAGTGCATCTTTTTTGTTAAAATAAAATTATTGCAGAGCAACTGTTTTAATTGGTATGAGTAAGATTCCAAAAGATGGCTATTCACTGTGAAAGGTCAAGAAGAACCACCAAAATGAGTCACAAGCCTATTTTACACCAATTTCTGGGAATTTCATGTGTTTGTCTTTAAGAAAAAGGAAATAGGAGATGAACAAATTCACACTATAGGGTGAAAAAAAAGAAAAATCTCACAAGTAATTATTTGTTAAAGTTTGGAATAGATTCCTGACCACTGACAATTTTTAACTGAAGATGCTTTTTGAAACTGTATTCTAATTCCAACAGTTATTAGAATCGAAGCAAGAATCATCAACACCTTCTAGTTGTAAAGCATGAATGAAAGCATTTTTTACTGTTATGTAGAAAATTGTATAAGAAACAAACACAAATTAAAACAAAGTGTGAACTTTGGATATCTTTAATTCAAAATTAGGATTCAAAAAAGAAACGTTCAAGCATAACCTCTCCTCCAGAGGAGTTCTAAGGGACTCAAGACTCAGCAGGAATTGCATTAGCTTGTTCCTGCATGTTATCAAAATTTTTCTAGTTTGAGAACTGAGAATTTAAGAGTAATTTTGCCCAGAAACCCTGAAGTTCCTAATCCATTGAGCATGCTCAGATGTCTACTTTCCTTTTGAAACAGTTTCTTTTTTTAAAATACAGCAAGTGCATAGTATGAGAAAGATAATGAGCCATAAAGCTTCTAAAAGGGAGTAGAACAATTTGCCTTGGATAAAAGTGTTTGGCTTTTCCCCACCTTTTTCAGTTTCTCTCCTTTTTCTCTTTTCTCCAGTCCCTTACTCAAACACCTTTAACAAGCATGAGCAGGGAAACAGGACCAGTACCGCACGGACAATAACTGATGGTAGAAGGTGGTTAGGCAGTCAGTCATTTTGTGGGACACTTGGTCTCTCACTTTTGGTTCAGGGATTATCTTTCATTTTAAACCAATTTGCTATTTGATGTTACATATACTAACAAGGCTAGGTATGGTTATCAGAACCTGGTAACCCTGGATCAGACGTAAATACCATAACCATTAAACTACAAAGGGTTTTTTTCTCTCTTCTAGAAGCAGAATTTTTCCACGGTTGTTTTTTGTTTGGTTGGGTTTATTTGGGTTTTTTGGTGGTTTTTTTTTGGTATAATATCTAACAGCCTATAATGAGAGTCTTCTTCTGAGAAAGGAAGGGCAGGGGTGTGAATCTTCCAAGCAGAAAAGGACATTATATTTAAATTTTTCCACGTCTCAAGAGAAAACTCTCATCACTCTAGCCCTGCAAAGCCACCATCCTTCTAAATAAAAATAAGAAAAATAATAATAACAAAAAAGCCCTGCTTGGTTTTCTAAAAGAAAATATGTACGCCCACTTTAATTAAAAGGTCTTTTGGTTTTCTCACCTGAGGACCCTAGTTTTTTTGTGTACCATACGAGAGCCTGATGTTTTTAAATTACATTTATGATATTTTTTGAAACTGAACACTCAAAAAATGATTTTCCAACTCTAATTTTACAGTCTTGTCCAATTCTTCTGTTAGCTGTAGTCCTAGCTGACATATAGTGTCCATCACTGAGCATTACAGTCTGTGATCTACTACAGCCCAGAATAATGAATACAAGGCATGTTAGACTTAGCCTTGTGTTATAATATCAAAACCTCACCAGACCTGGACATAACACAATGTATCAAATAATAACTGGGGTTAGTAACTGAAAAATTTCATTATTTCAACAGATATATTGATATTTTTGTCCTTGAAAGAATAATTAAATTGATTTAACACATCAAAAACAATGAAAAATGTCTCTGTTACATTTATTTATCTTTCTCCTTAAGATCACAATAAATCAGTTACAGATTGAAAGGCATATTGCTGTACACCCTGTTGTGATTGCTATGGATTATCATCTGCATAGTATATCTCACAAGAATCCATTTAAAAATTCTAAGGTCAAAGTGGGTGGTTCTTCTCCTTCACTGCTCTGTCTCTCCTTTTTCTTACTTCTTCAAGGCATAATCAAGACTGCTTTACCGGACATGAGCAGAGAAAACAGGGAACAGTATCAAGTGGTCATCCAGGCCAAAGACATGGGAGGCCAGATGGGAGGACTATCAGGGACCACCACCGTGAATATCACACTGACTGATGTCAACGACAATCCGCCTCGCTTCCCCCAGAGTATGGAGCATCTAATAGTTCTGTTTTCCAAACAATCTCTCCGAAATCACCTGGTTTGCTTTGCTCACCTGGAAACTACTTCTTTCTTTTCGTCATTATTTTGGTAGTGTAAACATTGCCCCAATGCTCTGTCTGTTTACATTGCAGCATTATTAGGGCAAATGGGAATCTCTGCCTACATTTTTTTAATAGCAAATTATTTCTTGGTATGATATACTTGCTTCTCACTCTCACTCTGCTTATAGGAATGTAAGATGTAACAATAACTTAGGCTAACTGCAGGGACTTGAAAGCCTTTAGAGGAATTTAATTACAAAATATAGGGTTCAGTTTTGGGAAATACTTTTAGTTCCACATGTTTAGACAAACAAATAGGTCAGCGAATTTTCTAATGTTCTTTCTTGCCCAGACAGAGTTGATCAGGTGGTATGTTGTGCTGGCAGTCTAAGTATTTGCTTTAGGTACTTGTAATTTCTGTTCAGTTCTTGATGTTGAGTGGTTTTGAAAATCTAGGCCAGCTTGACAAGATAAAGTTACGCTTTTTTAAAATACACCTGTAGAATAAAAAATGGTAAATAACAGAAAGCTGCACAATACAAAAAGCTTTACAGTAACACACTACAGATTTTTTCATTCTAGGCCACTGGTTTAAATTTGATCTCAAATTGTTATAGTCAGTGTCTGATAACTGTTTGATAGGCTGCACATAGAAGAAATTTACAGCCTCATTTCAGTGCCTGCTGGAAAAATGTGCACATTATAGAATTTGAATTGCTCATTCACATTGATGGGGGACCTGGATCTCTTTTAGATTTACTAAGGACTGAACAAACAGCTGATTTAGAAAATATTCCCCCAGACTTGAAGAAACTTGAAAAGCACTTCAGTACTATGGCAATAAAGACACCCAGAGCAGTACAAACAGGTCAACCCAGAGCAGATTTTACAAAAATAAACTCTGACAAGATGAAAGATTGAATTACAAAAAACTATTTTAATCTCTATCCATGATAACTGATAGCTTTAAAAAAAGAGGAGAGAGGAAGTACTGCAACCCTCATAAAGTGAAGATAATTTGAATTCACATTCAGAGTTCACTTGCTGAGAATTAACTTCACATGACAAACTCAAACAGCAATTTTTAGCCAAATTGCCTGTTTGACTTTATGAGGGGATACTTTTTAAACATGTATAGGATGAAAGAGCCTGTTATATTTGTCAAATAGGAATTCTTGAACCTAAATTATAATTTAGTATAGTAGATTGCATTGCAAGCCTTGCTGCTGAATAAAATAAAATAAAGAATGAAGAATGTATAGAACTGCAAAATAAATTAAGGTTTCCAGTCTCCTCAGCATGTATTCCTTATGATTCTCTTCTTTCAAAATTAACTAAAGGCTCAAGTCTATAGAAATTCTTATGATTATTTCAATAATCTCTGAGTTTAGTACTTTATAAAGAAATTTACACAATTTGATGGCTCATACAATGTTCTCTGTACCATACCACTTTGAACATCACTGAAACATGGTATATAGAAGGCCTGCTGTGGAATCTGTTCAGTGGTGCAATTTTAATTTTGCTGATGACCCTTCCCTGTCATTTTCTTTTTCCTCAGCAGGGTGGTTTTCAGCACTTCCTAGGATATCAAACATAGAGAAACATCTGAAGGATTTGAGTTCTTCTTAGATAGTTATGAAGGAGGGCACACCTTCAAAGAACTATCTAGTTCTGGAAGTTTGCTTCTTACAAAGACATTTGTCTTCCGTTTTCTCTTATGTGAGGGAACAATAAGTGAAAAATGTTGGCAGAACAGAGGGTGAATGGCAATTGCAAGCAGCACCAGTTAATATCAAGGTATTTAAGAACTAAATTTAATTTCTTAGAGGGACAGAAGAAAGTAAAATGGCACAAGTACTTGTTGTTCATACTGCCTTAAGAAGAAACAGATTTTCTGTTTTGTTTTGTTTCCTGAAAGAAATCCTGGACAGTTAGAAGACACAGGCCTAAACGGAATTTAAATGGTACCATAATGAAAATCTTACACATTTTGAATTCTATTGCGCTCTAAACCAAATATCCACCTCACATGCCAAAAATATGTGACATTCACACAGGATCACAAAAATGAGGAATGTTTTCAAATGAAAAAGCACTAAAGGGAGTTATTTGTTTGGAAGGAGTAATAAGTAACATGATTAAATCTGTTCTTATGGTATTTCTGGCTCACCTGTCAAACCCTAGAATTTGTCAAGAGTTCAAGCCTTCAAACTCTTGGTTTAGCTGCCAGGAATCCTACCTTTTTTCCCATTTTCAGATTGGTTTAAAGAAACAAATACATTTCGGTCTCTGTGGATCATAGCCAAACAGGTTGATCTGAGTTTTTACTTACAACCTTGAATTCACAACAGTTTGGCATCAAGCATTAGATTCCATTTTGTTACATGTAAGGCATTTGCAGTGATTCTCTTTTGTGCTTTGTACAGCTGGGAACCGAAACTCATCCAGCACTCAGATGTTTGGTGTTTCTTTGTATTAAACGGAACATTGAGGACCCTTTAGGAGTCTTAAAAGAGAGTAAAGGGCGCGTAAATATAGCAAATAGGGTAGTTGCAAGAAAGATAGTTGACTGTGCTTCACTACAAGTCAATATAATTTATACAGGTTCTTACTGGACCCTTTGAATAAGGATTGTACATTTCATCTGGTGCTAGTTTTGTAGGACTTCTTAAGGTGTTTCTCCAGTGCTACGACCTCACTCAGTAAATTAATATGAATTTACAAAGGGAAAAACAGATCAAAAGAAACACCAAATTCTGGCATCTCTTGCAAAATCTGAACATACTAAATTTATTTTTTTTTACACTTTCCTGGTAGCAAATAACTGAAAATACTGATTGTGAATTTTTTTTTTGTCTTGCTACTGATGAAAAGTCTTCAATATCTTGTTCTGACTGATCAAGAAATCCATCTGATTAATGCTTCTGCAACATCATGTCTTTATAATTTGATTTTTATTACAAATATTGTCAGAAAATGCACATAAATTCACTTTCCATACACAGGGGGGAGATTAAAATGTCTTTGTAATCAGATTTCTTTTAGAAAACCCTGATTATAAAAACATTAAATGAAACCAACCATTGAAAGAGCACAAAAAGTATATGCAGAGTAAATGACAGAAAATCTGAATGTGTCTGCGTGTCAATTAACTATAGCAATTAACATGAACATGTATCCTAATGCTTTTACCATGACTCTTTAGTAGGTATTGCCAGTAGAGGATGAATTAATTACTTTCACACAGAACACCTACCTGAATACATATTTCAAAAGAATAAAAAAAGATCTCTATTTTATTTATATTTATGCATTGAGAGAACAAAACTAAATTCCCTCCTATATCTGAATATATCTAGCAACATTTCTAAAAAACTGAGAGAATATATTTATATACATATAATTTTAAATAATCAAGATAAGAACTGGTACCTTATTGTTTAGCTCCTCTGTACCTTATAGCTGAAGAAAAAAAAATAAAAGCACAGTACTAAATGACTTTGAAGAATACTTTCAAATTTTTTTAATAGTTTGCCAATCAACTCTGGACCCTGTTTTAATGTTTAGTATGATGACTAACAGCACTTTTCTTAAAGAGTTTTGGAACTTCAAATTACTTAAAAAAAAACATGTGAAATTGGAGGGTTTTTTTATTCAGAAGAAAAAGTTTCTCAAAACAATAAATACTTGAATTTGCTCTTTCAGGAACCTACCAATTTAGTTCTCCTGAATCTGCACCACCTGGGACTCCTCTTGGCAGAATTAAAGCCAATGACCCTGACGTGGGAGAAAATGCAGAGATTGAGTATAGCATCTCCAGTGGGGATGGATCAGACATGTTTGATATCGTCACTGACAAGGACACACAGGAAGGGATTATAACTGTCAAAAAGGTTTATTTTTTCTTCCCTCTCTTTTATATGTACTTAGCTCTCCAAGTGTTACAGTTATTTTTCTTTTTCCAGGGAAAGGGAGGGTAGATCTCACAAGGGGTCAGGCTGCCAAGGAGCTGTTGTATTAGTTTTGTTCTTCTCTTTCTTCAGCAGATATCTGTTATTTTCAAGTCTCAAGGGAAATTTACTGGCATGTCACTTCACATAAAGCAATATTTCAGTGGCTGCTGTCTGTTCAATATATATAGTCTCACACAGAGTGCTTTCAAATTAGGGCTGTGAAAAGCTGGAGGGATTCAGTCCATAGTGGGATTTGTCAGCTGATTGTTGTGGGAAGACTCATCAGGTTGGGAGGCTCAAACCAGAAGCCTGATGAACTTACATGTCCAAGGATAAACTCTCCCTCTCTAATCTGTCCAACAATCTTCAGTACCTAAAATCTGTCTCAGTTTAAGTCCAATCATTTTGAAACTTTGGTTTTTACATATTATGCCAATGAAAATCCAAAGAGCAGAGACATTGGTAGGAACTTAATTCAAAATACCATATCTGATATATTTACTAATTGCTTTTCAGAATTCAGCCTGTTAAGCTCTGAACATTCTTTTCAGTTCTATTGCTATTGAATATATCAGTAAAAATCGATTGATTTCTATATATATATAATGTAGATGTATAAACATATTTGGAAACATGTATATTTATGTATGTACATATGTCTACATATGAATGTCTGTATACATATGCATATATGGATATGCATAGTGTGTCACATCGGAAATCAGATTTCACAGTTTTTCTTTTCACTGTGGAACTTGGAGTTCAGGGATGAGTCTGCGTGACTCCTCATGCCAAACAGGAGGGTATGTAGATGGTAAGAATAGATAGTAATTGGAGAGGAGTGAAAAAAAGGTAAATATGAGTCAGCATTTACTAAAGGAGAAAATTGCTCTTGTTTCTTCCAACAAGATGAGACAAATAAGACTTTAAACAACTCTTACTTGCAGACTGAGTGAAATGTTCCTGTTTCTTTCTTTGTATTTTTATATAGGTTGAACCCTTCTAGTTTTTTAGGAACCTAAACAAGTAGTAGGCAGAGGGATCATATTTGCCTTAATATCCTATAACAATCCTTATTTTTTGTATGCCTAGAGAAAGATCTACTATACTTAGTCTTCCCCAGGATGTATTAAAATTTAGAGCTTTTGCTTCAAAAAATGTTTCTATTTTTAATTCAGTATTATAAACCTCACATTTTTGGTAAAGTGAAATAATTTTTTTTATTATTTGATCCTCAGCATCTGGATTTTGAGAACAAGGTGCTATATACCTTAAGAGTGGAAGCAACCAATGCTCATCCTGATCCTCGTTTTCTTCAACTGGGGCCATTCAAAGACACGGCTTTGGTCAAAATTTCTGTTGAAGACACTGATGAACCTCCAGTGTTCAGCAGACCCTGGTATTTAATAGAGGTAGATGAAGATGCCAGGGAAGGAAGTATTATTGGGGAAGTTGTAGCCCAAGATCCAGATACAGCAAAGAATGCAATAAAGTAAGCCATTATACAATATAAAATGCTTTAGATGTCGGCCAAGTCTCATGCACAGAGAGTGATGAGAGTGAAATGTATTAGAAGGCTGAGTAATTAAGTACATGTGGGCTCTTGAAAAGTGTCAAACAGAGAGATCTCTGGCAGCTTGTGAAGGCGAACACAACTAGTGCACTTAGCAGTGTAGAAAATGATTTTGAAGAACAACCTATAGATACTATGTAAAAAGAAAGGCGAGATCATCATTTAAATGCTGCCATGTTCTAATGCTTTCACCAAACTGTTCATAAAGTTATGTTTTATACCATGTAAAAACTCAAAATTATGTATTTCTATGATCCTTGATGCTTGATAGCACTCAGCTTTCTGTGCATAAAATTGTCTACCATGTTCTATAGCTTAACTATTTAATGATCACAGTACACTGAATAAGAAGCAATTCCAAGTCGTAACAATTAGAGGTGAGAGTTCAGCACTGTGAAATTTCTGTAATTGTTATCCATCTGCTATTATTATCTGCAGTGAAAATACAGCACTTAAATTTGTGTATTTACCATGCAAGTGATTATGAAACCTGAAGAAGCCTTTTATGTCCTGCAGCAGAACACTTTGAGGTAGGAAGTGTGAGAGGAGGAAGAGAATAAAATATTTTTAAGTAAACTATGTATAAAATATCAATTTAACCTTATAGTAACTTGTAACTAGTAAGCTAATTAAAAAAGCACCTGCAAAATAGGTTTTTCTTTGCTGGGTAAGAACAAAGCAAAAACAAGTATCATAAACCAAAATTTTAAGACATTTCATCTAAAACAGCTACTAATATGAAGATTTTTCTGGTGAGTTTGATGGTCTTTGTAACACCCCCCAAATATTATTTTAAAAATTGATACTTTTATCTGCAATGTGTGTCCTTTGGTGACAGAGTTCTCTAAGAGACAATTAATTTGCATAAAATCTTATTTAAAATTGTCTGCTTTTTGTTGTTATTCCAGAATTCACTTTTTGAGTTGAAATGCAAGTTCCAATATCGATCTACAAACTGCCCACATAATAATTTGCTCTTCCTCCTGCTCACTAGTCTTAAAAACTTGTTTCTCAGTATTTGTAACATGCAGGAAGCTACAGGAAAGGTTAGGTTAATTATTAAGAAAACATTTTTGATTAACCACAGCTAAAATTAGAAAACTTCTACAGCTAAACTGGAGACTGGAAAAGGAAAAAGTATGGCTCAGTTCTACTGTATCTTGACAGATATTCTGTGGATCGACACACTGACCTTGACAGAATATTCAACATCTATTCTGGAAATGGATCCTTGTTCATCTCAAAGCCACTTGACCGAGAGGAAACTCCCTGGCACAACATCACTGTCATAGCAACTGAAATCAGTAAGTTGAAGATAACTTATCTCAGAGGAATATTAGAATTGAGAAAAGAATTAAATTTTACAGTACCTATGACTTACTTGTTTCATTAGTTTTGCTGTTATTCAGATATTAACAATATACAGAGCACCTTTATATGCACATCTAAAATTTCCATTTATTATTTTAAGATTGGTCTTGCCCATTTTTGAAAAGATAATTTGGAATCCTCATGCTCAACAAAACCATGTACTATATATATATATAAGTTAAAAGGTTCTCTGAGAATTCACAGAAAATAATTTGATGCAGGTGTGATGCACTGGCTCTGACCCAAGCTAAGTCTTTGAGAAAATCATTGGAAAAAAAAAAATTTTCATGACATACAAATAACACATTGTCAGAAAGAACACTGTAAGTGGGAAGAAGTTATGCTTTGCCTCAACTGCTTTAACTTATTTCAGAAAATGTCTTTGTTTGAAGACAAGGAAAATTCTTTCCCTTCACATCTGAAGCAAACCCTGGGCCATAGTCTTTCACCTGGATTCCTTACTATTCTGCTAAGCACTCATGGATATGGATGTCTCTTGCCTACTTTTTGTTCCAGGCAACAGTCATCAAAGGGGAAACAGACACACTAATTTTAGTGAACAGCTTTTCTCCCTTACTTCATTCTCTGTATAGATTTCCCAGGAGTCAGTATGTTTAACAGCCTGGAATTTTGGTGATATGGAGAGATGAATCATATCCCCATTTTCAGAAAGACTAATATCTTTTCCTCATAAATTCTTTTCATTATTTGGTCAAACGTTCTTCATTTTTGATATGTGTAGTGTGAGAATCTTTTCTGGCAATAGCTTGAGCTTGGAGGTCAAGTTTGTGAAGAGTGATTGATCACATCTTACATATCTCCTTTTATTGTTTTGTTTCTTTACGTTTTGGGGAGAAAAGACAACTTTGTCTTGTTGAGGGCTTTTTTGTGGTTTTGTGTGTGTGTTTGTGTTGTTGTTGACTGACACTGTTTTACTGTTTTACTGATTTGAAAAAGTAAATGTTCTTGACAGCTCAACCTCATGAAACAACTTTTGCAATGAATCATTTGTTGTACTGACATATGGAATGCAAAGCAATAAGAACTCAGTCACCTGTTTTTAATGTGAATCAATTTAAGTATACTTTATATTATTTCAAAATATACATACTATAATAAATTGTTTCAGATATAAATAGAGCTTTTATATAAATGGAATGTACATCAATAGAAAATGAAATATAATTGTTCTAGTACAATAAAAATGAACATTTTTAATATATTTTGGAAAAAAAAAGTATTGGATTATTTTCACAGACATAACTCATTGTATTGTATAATAAATAATTTTCTTTTTCCAGATAATCCTAAACAAAGTAGCCAGATACCTGTCTTCATCCGGATTTTAGACATAAATGATCATGCACCAGAGTTTGCCAACTACTATGAAACATTTGTTTGTGAAAATGCAAAAGCAGGACAGGTAAACTAATACTTATGCTACCAAAGAGCTTTCAATGAAACTACTCTGAAATGCCATGATGGATGCTTCAACATATGTTAATTCGAGCAGCTGCAATCTAACCCATCCTCTTGGATTCCTCTCTTATACAGGAAGTACCAGTTGATTCAAAAAAGGAGGAGGTAAAAGGTGAAGGATAATACCCTAGTATAATAATACAGGATTAAATAAAAAATTACAGTATAGGGTGGTTCTCCATTTCTAATATCAGAAAATATTTTAGGAAAAGGTTGCTCTTAATGCTATGAAACTATTACACTGCTTTATAATTCAATTTCTTTCTGGATTTTTATCAAAGCCTCAGGTAATATAACCACACTTTCAAGTACACAAAACAGGAAATCTTTATTATGCCTCAGTAAAGAAGATGTGAAGAATAAACTTTTACAAAAATAAAAGGCAATGCACCTGCTTCCACTGTAAGTTAAAACCTAGTTTGGTATTGAGGTGAATGTGGTCAAAGCTCATGTGTATCTCTTTATAAACAATCTCAGCAATTCTGTAAAACTCTAGAAAGACAACTAAAAAAAAATTGAAGATAAAGTGATTATTTGGATTTGAGAAAGTAGACAGATCAACAGAAATCAGAGCCAGTATATTACAGAAATCTCTTAATATTACTTATATTACAAAATCTGTGTATGGTAATACCAGTCAGTCTTTCAGTTTTAAATCCTGTGAAGAAAGACATATGTTATTATGACCTCGATATTTTCTTTCAAGAATGGACCTAAGATCATGTATGAGCCTCTTGTCTAGGCTGATTCATTTTTCACTGGAAGAAAAATCTTGAGATCGAATGTGTTCCTACTGCAGCAAAGAAAGTCCAGGATGGAACCCTAAGCTCAGTTTAAGTCTATCCTCGTGTCTCACTAGTTTTATGCTGTCATCATCCAATCAAAGCTGGCTGACTTCATTGATATGTGTATAATATTTTGGTTTTAAAACACAGTAACCATACAACATTCTTTACAACTTTCAAATATGGTGGATATGGATACACATCAGGAAGCATAGCATGTTCATGTTTTACCTTGGTTGTTGCCCACTATTGTGTTTAACATAGTTTCAGAGACTCTACTGAAAGTGGCATAGATGATAACTGAGATGAGTCTAGAATTTCAGGTACTGAAGAACTCTGTGCAGAGAAAGAACATGTAATTTACCACTTGCAATTCAAATGATGTTTTATGAACAGTTTAATAGATAGAAAATGGGGGGGGGGGGAAAGGAGAAAAAGAGGATAGAGTAGATTGTTGTAGACTGCATTCAATTCTATTTATTATAGTTAGATTGACAGAGGATACTTGGATTAAAATCACTTGGCTTTGATGGTACTTGACCATTATTTTAATTATTTTTTTAAGAAGGTTTTACTGGTTTTCATGCAAGTGACATAAATAGATGAATATACATATCAAAGGCAGTGATGAATTAAATTTAAAAAGTGGAAGGAATTAAAATATCAGAAAAATTGGTTTATGACTTATAAGCTGTTTTTTCAGGTGGAATACATTCAGATAACTCTATCCATTAATTTCAAATGGATATCTTAGAACCTAAATTCTATCTGTGCATCAGTGTCATTGCAGAAGATGAAACTGAAGAAAATAAATCTTAAAATCTCAGTATAATGACTAATAGAAAAGTGAGTCATGTATTTTAGCTGCATAATAAAAAAAAATTAAAAAAAAATCCAAAGCTTATAAATGAAGATTTTATTGAAATTATTCTTGTACAATTTTATCAACCAGCAAATATAGGTTTTGTCATATATTTGAAGAAGTTCTATCTAGGCATATTGCCCGTCAGTTTCCTTAAGCCAATTTCCATCTAGTCTGGCATACTTAATGAAATATCCATTATTGTATTAAATTTCATTTACCTTTCTGGTAAGTTCTGTGCTTTCCTAAGGTCAGAGATGTCAGAGACCCAGTAGACAGGCATACTGTTGTTCAGACCTCCCATACATCTAGTTTACCAACTTAATTTCAGGAATTGTTTTCCTTCACTGGAAAATCTTGCAGAACTACTGGAAAGATGATATCCACCTAGTGTAGTTACAGAAAAATGACAGAGATGGATTGTTCTTCTATTTGTTAATAGTTCTTTTCCTCAAGATAGGCACCTGAATACATGTATGGACATTTACAGATAGTTCACTTAGTGTTTCAGAAAATATTCTGCCTTTAGTACAGGAGACTACTTTTATTTTGGTGATTAAATATAACAAGTATAGAGACACAAACTTCAATATTTTGGCCAAGGATGCTAAGTTCCAAATTGCCTGCATTGCTTGTGTCTAGCAGTCCCCTATAATAAAAGAAAGATATGGAATCTTGTACTACTCCCCCTTATCTTGGAGATCACCTAAATCAGCTGTCTTATTAGAGTCATTACTGCTTCCTGACACATCACAGCACTGCTTCTACATCTGACGCACATAGCAGCAGAGACAGACTGAGAACATAAATATATTCAGTTCATTTCTAAATTTATTTTTTTAACCACACATTTTTTTTTTGTTATTAATCACACTGCTCTCTAAATCTCAGGTGCATCAGGAAGCAGTCAGAATGATCAAACATTGCTCTCTGCTAGCAAGTGACATTACTCATTTTCAACATCAGCAGATATTAGAGGCTGCATTCATTGTGTTTTTCAGGCAGCCTTAGGAGGGTCAGAGGAAAGAAAATCCTACAGAGTCTCTCCTCCTCTTTTGCCTCCCAACAACAATGGTATGACTGGAGAGAAACATTACTACTAAAGGTTCATAAGAAATTGTGTTCGCTAGACTGGAACGCATTTGTCACCGTGTGAATCTCATTCCACTGGCTAGTACACAGGCTAAAAAAAAGTATGAAGCAGCCTTCCTCTCATTCAATTTAGAAATCCCTAATCCTTTAATGGCATGCTGGAGCCCCAGGGACTGTTGTAGGGAAGGCTCTGGTAAAAGTTCTCTCATGCCCTTGTCACAGGAATTAATTGGGTCTTTTTAGTTGGATTAGAGGATGAGTCCTCTCCATGGAAACCAGGAAGATTTACTTGAAAAGGAAAGTGATTGAACTGAACAATTTGTTGGTAAAAGTTGTCATTGGCTAATTTTAACACCCATCCATAATAATATTTAGGAAAATAAACTGTGTCACTTTTTTCTTTTTTTTTTTCTTCCCCATTGGTGCTATATTCTTTCCTGCCATTTAGGGACTCTCAGACATCGTAATGGAGAAAGTTTGTTTCCTCCTTCAGAGAGCTAGCTGATTTTTCATTTCATTACACTTCATACCCTCCCTCTCTTTTAAAGACAGAGCAGACTTCTGAAGATAGAGCAGAGATTACTTTTCCTCATGTGGCCATTGCTAATTATCAGTCATGACTTGTTTATACATTGTAGCTGATTCTCTAGGTAGACACCTATTGGCCTGAGTTCGTAAGAGACCCATGGTAACAATCTGTCTCTCTTTTGAAGTAAGAATTGAAGTTCAAGAGAGAGTTTTCCAACTTCTGATAAGCATTCAGTCCTGCTTGAAAGCTGCCAACAAATTTCTGGCACAGAGCCAAGGTCTGAAAACTAAACTGCTTTGCGTTACTAAACCTGAAGCTTTGTTAAGTGGCAGGCATGTGTTCTAGCTTGTGCACATGTGATGGAGGCTGTTTTATGCATCTAGCAGTTTACTGATGTATATTCTAGAATTGTGTTTATTCATGTGTGATCACTCAAGCCACATAATGACAAGGTGGACATCCAGTGACAACTGGACTGATTTTGAAGCACTTCTATGAATCATAACATTGCTTCACTCCTAGAGAAATGTAGCCACTTCAAAACATTCTACATAATCTTCATTCCCCACACTTATACTGAGCTCTTTGATTACTAACATTCAGGATTACATTCAGGATTAGTTAGGGATGGGCCCTACTACATCATACAGGTAGGAAAAGGGGCAAGAGAAAGAAAGCACAGGAGAAACACAAAGCTGTTCTTCCACTGTTCCCCAACATTTGGACATTACTGTGTTCTCATGATTGTCCAAAACAGGGTCTCACAACATTTTTTCCCATAGTTTATTTCAGACAAACTGATGAGATCTTTTCAAATTCCTAGAGAAATACTTGCAGCAGAAAAGAAGATTGATTGCTTTCAAGAATGACAAGGCCAGTGCACTGAGGTCTAGAATTTGTTCTGTTCTCTCCTATACCACTTCTGAAAAATGTTAGACAAAAATAAATGTTAAAATTTCCCAAACATTCCTTCCTTAAATGCCTAGTAATATTTTTAAGTCTAGTCTCTGAAACAGCTGAAAGTAGATAAAAAACATTAGAGAATTCCTCTATTATACTAGATTTAACTAAGAGCATAATATAGCAAGAATGAAAGCCTAAACGATTCAAGTGGATTGAAGGTTTACAGTCTGCAACTCTATAACTGCACATAGAAACAGCAAAATTCAGCAGCTTTTAATGTATCTCTAGTTTAACAATGTCTGTCTCCGGTGGTCTTATTTCTTTGTAACTGGAAGTGCAATTTTTGTGTTATAAGATAATGATATTACTTTAAAACTTCAGAAAGGCACTGTCTACAACACTGACCACTGACCATCTTTACATCATTTTTCACTGTCTCATAGTGAATTTCAAAAGAAGGAATTTTGAAAAAAAAAAAAAAAAAAAAAAAAGGACTTAAATACCAGAGAGCAACCACAAACATGCTTCTTTTCTGAAAAGGAGTAGTAGCGGATTTAGTTGTGGACATTCTATTTTACTCAAGTTTTGTTTTATTAATAGAAATGTTTCACCTGAAAATACACCTGTCCACCCATGGACTTTATCTTGTTCATCTTTCTTCAGTGAACTTTTCAAAACTCTTTACAAAGCATGTGGTTGCATGCTCAAAGTGTATACCCTAGACCCAATGTGCAACTAACATTTATTTGCATGACATGCCAAACCAGCACAGGCTCAAAAGCCCATCTAAAATGTGATTAGCTGGTGCTGACCTCTGTACTGTTAAAGACACACTACTACTTTCACATTTGCTAATGGTTCCTACATTCCTTTTAAAGGCATTCCCAAGGCTTAGCTCATGACCCAAGTCTTCTACTTGCACAGCCTCAGGAGCACTAAAAGCATGCTCTGGTGTGCAAAGTGCACCTTCCTTTTTCGGAATTCCCCGACCTAACTTTCACTTGCTTTCTCTCCTTTAAACCACTTGAAGAAAACTGGAGAGCAGCCTTTGTCTAAGGATGTATCAGGTACACTTAAGAAATTTGTTAGTAGGCAGTTTATTCAGCTCCAATCACTTTTTCAGAAATGATTATGAGTAACTATAAACTAGACTGACTGTCATAACATTGACTGTGATGTAAGTCATGGTCTTAAAACCACAGCATCCAGGAGAAAAAAATCCAAGCAGTACGAGACAGTATTATAAGTGAACCTTTTCCATATTTGGGGAACAAAAAAAAAAAAAAAGAGCCAATGGGAAATAGATCCAAACCCTTTAACAAAATCTTTCTTCATCATGAAAGAAATAAACAGAATCATGGAATCATAGAATCATATAATGGTTTTCATTGGAAAGGACCTTGAAGATCATCTAGTTCCAACACCCTTGGCTATGGTCAGGAATGTCACCCACCAGACTGATTGGGTTGCTCAGGGCCCCATCCAATTCAGCTTGGAACACTTCCAGGGGTGGACTATTCACATTGTCTTTGGGCAACCTGTTTTAGTGCCTCACTATTCTTTGAGTAAAGAATTCTTTTCCAATATCTAATCTAAATCTCTCTCTTTTTTTAGTTTAAAACCATTCCCCTTGTCCTATCCCTGTCTACCTGTGTAGAGAAGTCAATCTCCCTCTTTTTAGTAAGCTCCCTTTAGGTACTGGAGAACCACAATAATTTCACTCCAGAGCCTAATCTTCTCCAGGCTGAACAATTCCACTATCTCAGCCTGTCTTCATAGGAGAGGTGTTCCAGTCCCCTGATCATCTTTGTTTCCCTCCTCTGGACTCTCTCCAATAGGCCCACATATCTCTTTTGCTGAGGACACCTGAAGAGATGCAGTTCTCCAAATGGTATCTCTCAAGGGCATAGCAGAGCAGTAGAATCAACTCCCTCAATCTGCCAGCCATACTACTTTTGGTGCAGCCCAGGATACACTTGGTCTTCCACTTTGGGAGTGCACCTTGCTGGGTCATATCCAGCTTTTTTCCCATCAGAATCCTCAAGTATTTCTCTGCAGGTCTGCTCTTAATGAGTTCTTCTTCCAATCTGTACTCATATCTGGGATTGCCCTAGCTCAGGTGAAGGACTTGGGCTCATTGAACTTCATGGGATTCTTGTAGGTCCACTTTTCAAGCTTTCTGGGTACCTCTGGATGCAATCTCTTCCTTCTGCTGTGTCACCTGCACTACTCAGCTTCATGTCATGTGCAAACCTCACTGTCTATGTCATGATAAAGATATTAAAGAGCATCTGTCCCAAGACACTGGTCTTTGTCAGAGCATCCATAAAAATTATGGCTAAAGAACACTAGTCCTAAGATTTTCGAGAAATGTTTCCATTGAGAATAATTCCTCATTCACAGACATTTTACATTGTCAAGCTGCTACCAACACCTTGTTCTGAATGTAAAGAGAAAACTTCATGTCAATATTTGTGTTTAAATTTTCATTACCCTCAAAGCAAAGTGACCTCTAAAAACTTGAATTCACCTAATAAGATCCACTCAAGAGTATGAGACTGTTTCTTAAAACGTGTGGGAGTGAACATGCACATGCATAGACAACCTTCAAAATAGTGACAATAATGCTGTATTTTCTAAAGTGTGCTCATTTGCATAGGAAAGTAGGAAAGAAAGAAAAGAATGGGAATGTTTTTTATCTTCTCTAAGCCTGATATGCTTGAAATATAATCCAGTAAAAGTAATTTTCTTGAAATAAGTCTTCCCTTGTAAATCTTACAGCATCAGAGAGATCTTTCTCTGAAGCCTTGGTGAAGAGTGACCATAATTCAGTGTCATAACTGCATCTAAATGGTAGAATGTACTTCCAACAAGAATTTACAAAATGTAGACAAAACTAAATTTATACGTATAAATGTGATACTTAAAAATAGCCAGATCTGTTTCATTTCTGCAGTGGTTATCATTGAGATCATTCTCTGTTATTTACAGCTGTATAACTGAAAAAAAAATTCCTTAATTAGATAACATTTTTAATTTCCTTTTACCTATTCATTATTTGACACAATTCACCTGCAATCATCCTTTTTCATTGTTCTTTTATTCTCACATCTTTTCTGGTGGAAGAACAGCTGGTTCTCAATTTATGAAGCCAATAGTTAGAGCAGGTAATAAGGCTGGGTTGTGTTTTTTTCTTCATCTGCCTTACTCTCAAAAATAATTTTTCATTGTAATTAGGTTCTTCTATGCCTCATACAATTGTGCTTCTCCATGTGATTTGCACATGAAGAGAATCAAATCCGGATCTTACAAATACCCCACTGATTACATCTCAAAAAGCCCCAAGATACTCAATTGCAATTTTTGGTAGTTATTACATGAGGATATTTTCTCCTTAGGTTTTTCAGCAAGTAATTGCACAAATATTGTCACTTATTCTAATTCTGTCTCCTCTCTGGTTTTCTTTTGCTTGTTTGGGTTTTTTAACACTATTATTAAACTTTATAAAACTAAAATTAAGTCCAATCCTGGTCTTGCTTTCTGTACTAATGGTCTCAGAAGTAGATTACAGCAAAGATCAAAACAATAGGATATAGGAAAAATGTTGGCATAAAGAGAGAATCAGCAACATACTGAACAGGATACTTAGCTATAAGTGAGAATTTGAGTACTCTTGGGAAAAAATAATAATCTAAACAACAATGATCATTAAGTGCTCTAAAAGTGATCTTAATTTGTACTTATTATTCCAATTGCACTTAGAAAAACTGCATAATCCTGGTTTCAACATAGTCATATCTTTTTGTGCAAGGCTGATGCTCAAAAATTACCTTTCAAGTTCCTCAATATGCCTCAAAAATAAAATAAATTAAAAAAAAAGTCATGATTGTTTTAGAAGGAGTTGCTAGGAAGTGAACAAGCTAAACTCAGACCTCTGTACTGTTTTCTTATTATGTTTGTTTTAATATTATTATCTGTAATAAAAATATCCCAAAGTTAACTAAAAAAATGGGTTGAATACTCATGATGCAGTACAACACCCCAGCAGCACCATGTTTCTGAATGTTACAGTAATAAAAACACTTTAATATATTTTGTAGCCCTATGTTTGCATAAAACAGCGTTCCATTTTGTGAGATACTAAATACTCTCCAAAATTTAACTGTATCCTCAAGTTCTACTCAAGCTGATGTTCAGAGAAAGTACATAAGTAAAACTAATTCCTTATTTGACTTGTGCAAAGCTAAAGATTGTATCAGTGCTACTTGTCAACCACTATATATGTCATACTGCATCTTCTGTGAAAATAAAAGAAAAACAAGCCACGAAGTCTTTGATAAAAAGTAGTTTCGATGTCTGTGGGATTTCAAGACAACCTGCACAATGGAAACACCTGAAAACTCAAGACAGTCATTGTCTCCCATGTAGCTTTGAAAGAAACAAACTCATTCTACCTTTAAGTTTAGATGCCATAGGAATGCACCTCTACTGAGTTAAAGCATTCTCAGTTGAGACTTACTCATGGTCTTTTGCCACCAAGATTTGTCATCTTGTTTTTGAACTCAAACATGTCCTTGCAAGCCAAGGTGGACTAGGGACTATTCTCTAATGTCTCTCTCCTATCCATCAGGAAGGGCAAAGGACAGAACAGGGATTTATAGAGCTTACTGGCACTACTGTGACTCATGCAATGTGGCATTTTAACTGTTGAAAGTTCCTCTGTAAACCATAGCTATTCCCAGGCAGCTTCTTCTTCCTCAGTTTTGGAGCTGTTTCCCTTATCTTCTATCTATCAGTCCAGATAGACAGAGAAAGCAGAAAAAATAAAAGAGGAAGCATGCTAGTGCATATATATCCCCATTACACATGAGTAGAGTACACATATTTGCACATTTTTATGCTACAGGAAAGCTTGTACAATCCAGAGGCACTGCTGAAGCCTCTTTTTTTAGACACTTCTGTTCTCACCCTAGTCTGGTGCTATTATCACTCGTTCCCAGCTGGGCTTGAGTGGCCTTGTTAGGGCAGCCATTAAGTTCCACAGTCAGAGCTTTCAATTTAGGAGGAAGTAAAATATCTGCTTTTATTACCTCAGGAGAATCAAGCATCCTGCCAGTGCAGTACTCCAATTTATCGCCAGGAGCAGATGAGGTGGACTAAGAATCAGACCAAGTTAACAACTGGTTTACACACTATCGTTGCTACATGAGGCCACAGGAGGTTTACGGCTTATACAGAAGGGTAATTGTTTGTGTATCACTGCAAGATACTAAGTACAAATCAAAGCACAGGGCTGTTTTGCAATGAGGACTGGATCCTTTTTCATCCTTTGCTATGTATTTAACAATGTATTTACCATAACCTCTAGTGGTTTATGTAGGAAACATTAGGCTTAGGACATCAGTTATTGTCTTCAGATAAAGATTCACTGGATTATTACCAGTCATGAAAAGCAGATGTTTGAAACACATGATTTCTAAAATAGCATGAAATACTCTTTTCCTTATAGCTGATACAGACTGTGAGTGCAATTGACAAAGATCAGCCTCCTCGAGGACACAAATTTTTCTTTGAGTTGGTGCCAGAATTTGCTCTTCACCCTAACTTCTCCATTGTAGACAACAAAGGTAACTGCTGACTGTACACCCCCCCTCCCTCCAATATCACATAAAACCTAATCCAGAAACATTTATTGATTCTGCTTTTCCATTCTAGATAACACAGCAGGAATTATGACTAGAAGAAATGGATACAGCCGTAGTAAGATGAGTACCTATCTTCTGCCAATCATAATATTTGACAACGACTACCCGATCCAGAGCAGCACGGGCACACTGACGATTCGCGTGTGTGCCTGCGACAGCCGGGGGAACATGCAGTCCTGCAGTGCTGAGGCCTTGCTCCTCCCTGCCGGTCTCAGCACTGGGGCACTGGTTGCCATTCTCCTCTGCATCATCATCCTGCTAGGCAAGTACCTGTGATGAGATCTTTACTTGACTAGGCAAAGGTCTAGTCACTTCTAGAACCCCAATATTCTTAAATCCATCATTCACATGACCCACAGAACAATATTTCATATCTGATATGGTCTCCTTTTTTTTCCATATATATATATATTTTATTTTTTTTTCCAACTGTTGTCTAAGAGGGAAAAGGAGCTGAGAGAGGGGGAGAGGGAGGTACTATGGGCTGTTTGTCATCATCACTATTCAGAAGAATATGTGAAAGGAATGAGACTGTGCTATTTAGATTAAATAAATTTGAAAAAATAGGTCAGTTTTAGATCCCATGCTTATTTGAATAATGTTTATACTATAATCAGATCTTCATTGAGATCCAGAACTTTCTAATCGTATTCCTGAATCTGAGTGCTAGGTTTTGCAGTGATTAAATTATATAAATTATACTAGCTATTTAATGGTGAGTGATTTGTATTCTTTTCTGCTCAGGAAATATTTAGCTCAAAAACACAGAATAGAAATGTCTGATTGTTTGCAAGTGATAGGAAGAACAGCTGACTAAATAACATGTGAGTGCAGAAGTTAGATGAGTGTTTGGAGGGTGGAAGCATTAGAAAAATTCATTGATATATGAGAAAATTAGAATAAATGCTACTCATAACCTGGTGTTAAGAACATAAAAATTGCGACTTGAGTGTTTTGCTTACCAGAGAAGTGCCTCCTTAAAAGTGCCACCATCTCAACTTTCCAGTAAAAGCCTGCAGAAAGCCTCTTTCCACCTACCCTAGCAAACATAACTAGCCAAGGGGGCAATGAGAAGCTACAGGTATTGGTTTATATAATTATAAGGAGATAACTTTTTTTCCCCCCAGTTTCTAGACTGGATTCAAGGTACCTCCAGTAAATATTCAATCACAGAGGTTATTAGGAGAGGGGCAATATCTAGGAATTATGTCTATAATGCTGGGCATAGGGAATGGAGGATACTCAAGCTCTGATGAACTGATTTTCCATGTTGCTTAGGTTCAAGCATCGCAGCTGGCCTGGTTCAGCATTAGCCAGCTTGGTCTCCCCAGGACATTGCCCAGACATAGTCTGAGCTGCAGAACTTGCAGGGAACCCCTGCCAGCAGACAATTATATCTCAATTCTGCCAGATCTAGCTGTTCACCTTACAAAGTTCCTAACATGCCCCAACACAGAGTATGAAAAGATAGAGCATGAAAGACATATCCTTACTCACTCACAGTGAAAATATTACTCTGGTCAGCTGCAGTCCTTTTAGTACAGAAAGAATAAACTAAAATAAAAGATCCAAATATGCCTTAGGGCTACATCAGTAGCACATGAGACTCAGAACAGGATCAGGGACCGTTGTCATGTAGAACATATATGATCAGGTCCCGTCTCTAGCCCCAGGCTTAGAGGCCCTGCTCTACTTAGCGCTATAGCCATATCTGAACCCAAAGAAGCATATAGCTATAGAGCATCTAAACAGAATTTTTAGTCTACATCTAGTGGGATACTCAGCACCTTATTTAATTTTTTCATGAGGTGCAGCGTGTTAGAATAGTAGACTGGTATCAACAGGCCCAACACAGGAGAGACATATTAAGTACCAGGCTGTGAAAGACACTTCTTTGTAGTAACCTTTTAGTGATCTGCCTTGTCTCATATATGGAGTTCTTAAATTTACTTAAGTGTGCTATTTCTTGCCTAGCATTATGAAAACTTTGAAAAAAATGGCTGTTGTATAAATAGAAAGGAAAAAAAGCTCACAAAATAAAACAGAACAGAACAAAACAGCCTTTATATTCACAACATTATACCATGGCATGTGGAAGATTTCTATTCCCCTCTCCCTACCTGCAGCATGCCCAATCTTACCCTTTATTCTTCAGTACTCAAATCAGAGTAAAAACTTCTAAGACTCAATAAAAGCATTCAACACTATTGTAACATACGGTTTAGCAACCACTGTTGTGCCTCATTGACAGATGGTCTTTCTGGCCTCTCCTATTTACTCCAGCTACTGCAACTAGGGTCAGATTTTAAAATGGATTCGAGCATTGAATTCCTCCTGAAATCAATAGCATTTAGACACTACTATGTATTTACAAATCTTCATTTTTTTTCATCTGCTTTAGCAGAGGTTCATTTTTGTGTCAATCCTCACCTCTTTAGAAGCGAGAGTCATTCAGCAAGCACTTCTTAAACTAGGAGGATCATGTTTTTCAAAAGAAACACTTAGTAGCAAAGACTGGATTTCAGTTTTTGCAGTCACTGAAGCCAAAAATGGTTTTGTCAATAATATTGATAGCTGAAGGTCTTCAGATTCTTATTTTCAGAAGGACATGTAGATCTCATATTTAAAAGTGAATTAGGCACTTAGGAATACCTAAATCACTAGCTTTCAAGTGTGTGAACTACTTTTACCAGGAGATTGAACTACATTTGATGAAATCACCCTTAGTGACTGCCAGAAATGTGGTACTTCACAAAACTAAAATCAAAGCTAAACTTCTATAGGATCATATATTGTAAGGCATTGTCTGCTTTTTAACTTCAGCTTAATTGCATATCTATTTAAAATATATAATATTTTGATCACTACTCCCATAAGTTTTCAAAATGCTTATTTTTTCACTGCTATAAAATCATTAATACTTCTTATTATTATCTTCAACCTGGAGATAGCTTTTATCAATATTTTCCTACTGAGAATCCCATTCCAACCTTAAATCTTTTCTGGTTCAACAGATGATGTAAAGTATTTACTCATTTATTTAGTTGCTAACTGCACATTTCTTCATTCATCTTTTGTTTCCTTGTAGTATTAGTTGTCTTGTTTACGGCTCTCAAGAGACAAAGAAAGAAAGAACCCTTGATCATCTCGAAGGATGATGTTCGGGACAACATTGTGACCTACAATGATGAAGGAGGTGGGGAAGAAGACACTCAGGCTTTTGACATTGGCACACTGAGAAATCCAGAAGCGAGGGAGGAAAGTAAGATGAGAAGAGATGTTATCCCAGAAACAATATTTCAGATAAGGCGGACTGCACCTCTTTGGGAAAACATTGATGTCCAAGATTTTATTCATAGAAGGTTAAAGGAAAATGATTTAGACCCAGCTGCCCCTCCTTATGACTCACTAGCAACATATGCTTATGAAGGAAATGATTCCATAGCAAATTCACTCAGTTCCCTGGAATCACTTACCACTGAAGGCAACCAAGACTATGAGTACCTCAGTGACTGGGGACCTCGGTTTAAAAAACTGGCAGATATGTATGGTGGAGAGGATAGTGATCGAGACTGAGAAAATAATCTGTGACCTGGTCAGTGTTAGTGGAATTCATGTCTATGTTACTAGATAAAGTGGCCTACTCTCTCTTACTTGGGAATAAAAAATTTACAAAAAATAGGTGTTGTCTTAGTAAGGGTTTGCTTAATCAATAAGTCAACGTGAATGAATATGAATGATTTAGATTTTTAAAAATCTATAATTCACCCTCTCTGCCTAGAAGCCTCAGATGAAAGGGTTTTATTTGGAATGAAAAAAAATAAAAGGCTTTTTGTGCCTTTAATAATGACATGGGAACTCCATTTTTTTAAATTGCTTTGCATTACCTTTCCTACTATCTTGAACAGTGTGCACCTGCATTGTAACATAATCTCAAAAAAATACTTCAAAAAGATTAATATTATTGCCATATTTTGAGTTAAAGAATTTCTGTGTGTTGATTCATCCCAGTATTTTTATATATGTATATTTATATTTTTGTATTTTTATTAAATAAATTAGTATTTATAAAAACACTACTTACTCACGTACTTTGTTAATCATGAAGAACTGTCCAATGTTTCTGAACAAAGGAAACTGTGTATTGTGCAATACATCATTTTTGAATGCATCTTCTCATATTGGATTAGTGGTTGAAATGTACTGTGCAAGAACGATACGAACAGCGTGCTCTGGAATAGGAATGCAGTGTAGAAAAAGAAAAACTATTTTGAAAAATTATAAATAAACGCACTCTGACTTATGATGTCTATTACTACATGGCACAATAATATAGTTTCATGATGAAACTCACTCCCACTTCTTATGTGAGCAGGTGACCAGTGAGCAGACTTAACAGGCATATGTCCGAGGATTTAAGGAACTATGAAAGTTTAGTCTGGTATATATGAAAAAAAAAATTTAAAATATATATTTTAAAAAATGAATATTTAAGCAAATATCAATAATGAAAGGAAGGCTTTTGTATTCTAATCTTATTAGAATAATAGAGAAAATTAGAAGGCTTTGATAAAATTAGACAAATCAGACATGTTACTAATAGTTTCTTTTAAATAAAAGTGAGCCAAGCAATAAAACCAAAGACCAACTAATATTTTATTAAAGATATTAATCTTCTATCCCTTCAAAGAAGTGCATACATTTGCATATTTCCTAAAGGTTTAATGGCAGTCAAGTATATATTTGTGTTTAAAATATATTTGCTGGATCAGCTTTTATGCAACACACATTTTTTTTCACTACGCAGGATAAGAGGAATTTAAATGCATCACGTGATCTAACTGAGGTTTGCAGGGTTTATCCACATTTGTTTAATAAAAAAGAAAAATAAAAACCCTCAAAGATATGGACCAACAATGTATGATGTACACTATCCATAGAATTTGCATTTTTAGTATCAACTTTAGGGAAAAGCAATTTCATACAGATGTTTAAAATAATAATGTTGTAAGGTTTTCTCTATGTTGCTTAGCTATTTTTCAAGTCCTTTCAAAGTGAAACTTAGGAAACATATTGACAATGTAGTATGGACTAGTCAGGCACTCATGTCTCATCAAAAAGATTATAAAGAGGCTCCAGTAAAGGCCCTTCAGCCAGACATAGGAACATACTCCTGTCTAATATTTTCCTCTCTACTATTTTGACCCTCAAATTATTTATCCAAAATATTTCTTTATTACTATTTATTTTATCCTTCTACTAGACTCTTCTCTCAGCCTCAAGACATCTCAGTTCAAGTTTTCTCACGCTGAACTCCTTTTGTGGGGAGCAGAATGTGTGTGTTTTGTAATTGTGGTTCGGAACAAGCACCTGCACATCTTACTGTGAGCTGTGTGTCAGGTCTGCAACATTATGTTCCAAGTAAAATACTCTGGTGACATAGAAAGGTCAAAATAATATGCAACCATGTGTCAGCTATGTACATGGATGTAATGCAGTGGCAAGACATCACTGTATAACTTGATGACATAGGAGTGCATATATCTGATTTTTGCCATTTGGAGATGAGAGTAAAAGATCTATGGAGTGTATGTTCTCAACATTGTTGCAGGAATCTATTAGTCTTTTAATTCAATTTTCATAACTATAAGGCACTGCCTTAAGATGGGATAGAAAAAAAGAAAACAACCAAAAAAACCCAAACGAACAATGAAATAGTTATGCCTCTGAAAGGAAATGACTAGGGGTGAGAGAAGGAAAGGAGAGTGTGGTGAAACCCAAATGAAACCCAAACAGAAAAAGAATAGAGAATACATTCTTTGACTTATAGAAATTGTACACCAAACAACATCTTATAAAGTAGACTGGACTAAGAGGAGTGTTTCAGCGATCTTGTAATTGTCATCAGAAGTCTGAATATCACACAGTGAAGTAAAATGGCAGGAGAGAGGAAAATGAAAATACATCTGTCCTCAAGTAAGGACAGATACAGACATGGTTATGTCCGTGGAGTTGACTAAGTTTTTAAGACGTCAAGACTCAGTGTAAGACACATCAAAGAGTGTGCCAGTTGAATTTCAAATAGGATTTTAGTTAAGGCACAATGAAAGAAACAGGGTGTGAGAAATTCTTCCTTCTTCAAGACATATAAAATTAGTTAAGAAATTATATTTTCCATGAAGAAATAATCTTATTTTTGTATTCTGGGATTTTGGTTTGGTTTTCTTCAATGACAGAAAGAAAAAAGGACTATTGTAGAAGTCACCTCAGTAAATACTCTGTCCTCAGTATCATTGTCATGGTACCACTGTTGTACTTTGGGAAGAGCAGAAAGTTCAGAAAATCAACAAATAGAAGTACCTCCTTTGCCTTTTCTTACTCTAAATTTTCTCATCCCATGAGTCATTGTCACTAAAGTAAAGAGAGGGGTCTTTAGCCTTTGTCTTCAGGAAGACAATGAGACTTTCTCATGTTTTCCTATTAAGAAAATTGGTTGTGACTCTAAGAACCCTGTATTCCTTAAAGCAACATGTGTTTAAAAGATGACCTACATGGATTTAGAGCTCACAGAATTTTGCATAGTTGACATAGTAAAACAAGTAATTTCTCAAAATTGCTAAAGATTTCAAGCATTCTTACAATGAATAAAAAGAATTGATACTTTACCAGCTGACATGTCTAGCTGGTAGTTCTTTGGGCTTGTTCTTTCAAATGGACTACGTAAACTATTTTTTTTTTCAGTTATAATTGCCTTTTTCTTTTTTAAATGGATCTTCTTTTATTCTTTTGTTTGAAACAACACAGTAAACAGCATAGCACAGATGAGAAATTTGTATTCACAATGGAAATTACTGTGAACAGGCGAAGGACCAGGTAGAGGAACTAACAGGAAATTGCATAGTATTGACAGATCCAGAAATCTACATTTTTAGAATTTAAAGGTGGCAGAAAAACTTCAGATTACTCTTTGATTAACCTCTATTTTCAGTTTATAAGTTCAAACTGATGTAGTTATGTACATCATTTTTTTGATAATTTAAAAATATTTTTGTAAAACAAATACCAACATAGTTCATAATTTAATGAACAAACAGGAATTTTAATGGAGAAGGAAAGGAGATTGGATACTAAACATGTATCTGAACAACTCAATTTGAAGTCCAGTTACTAGTAAGTCATCTCTTTTTAACCATCAGTGAAATAATGGCTATATGATTTCTCTAAGTCCTAAAGGCAGCATCACACCTAGATCTTGCTGCTACGTTGCATTTGGATTCCCAAAGACACAGAGAAGGAAAAGGTTATGAGAACCTCTTAGAATTTGGTGGCTATTTTTGATTTACATGTCAATATTTGGAGGATCTGGGTGAGATCCAGCGTGGATACTACTACCCTCATGTTATGGAAGGAGCTAACCAACATAGAAAATATCTTTGAGTTATTTGGTACAAAATTGTACTGATGAAGTTATTAGCTTCCTTTGGATTTTAGGATGAGTGACAACTTGCAAAAAGTCCAACAAAAAAGATCAGGATTCATCTGAATAGGCAAAAAATATTGGTCCAATAAGGGGCAGAAGCGTTAAATAATACAGTAGGATATGCCATACTGGTTAAGCATCAGGAAGCAAAGAGACAGACAAGAAGTCAGAACTCCTTCCAATGATGCTTCTGCAGATGTTCCTCCCTCTGTGAGATAACAGAGGCACAGAAGTGCTGGGCATTTCATGTTTACATACATCTTTATCCTCTGTGAAATCAACAGTGCTTAGCAAAATTCTGGATCCATGGGATTGCCTAAAACCTCAGACATGTCGCACTGGGGAGTTCAAGGCCATAGGACCTTAGAAGAGGATCAACAGAAAGGAGAAAAATAGGCGGTTTACGGTTTTAATCTCACCAAGGATTTACTTTTCTGCCACTCAGATCTGTTGTGGTTCACTGCAAAGGAGAAGAACTTGGAAACACTTAGAATTTACAAACCTAACTCAGGATCTTTTGCAGAAAAACTACTTGGACTGCTAAGGTCTAAGGTAAATTTAGTAACCTCTGAGGAAATACTGTTATATTTAGTGATCATTCTGAATTGACTTAAATTGATTTTGAATCTTAGTAACAGAAATCCATTCCACCTTGATGGAGATCTTCTTTGTAATGTTTATGTATTTGCTATTTGTTTTCACTTAAACTGAATTTTTGTACCATCCTCATAGAGTTACAAGCTTATTCTGGTAAATAGTCTTATCAATAGAAAATCATTCTGGAAACAACCTCCTACAGAAGGTTACATCTTTCAGTGAAATAGGCAGACTCCTCATTATGCCAGGTTAAACATTTTAAGTGTAACCACCACTGTACATAAACATTCTCAGAATTTTTAGGCCTTTCATTAAATGGCTGTTTTCAGAACAGAATAGTCACAAACAGAACAAAATAATATATGAAACTTTCCCTTAGTGCTTTTCTTATGCATTGATGACAACAGACATCAACGCCTTTTGTTCCACCAAAGGCATTTCAACTGCTAATGGCCTAATTTACACTGAAAGTTGTATTTTAAAGTTATATTTATACTCCATCCCTCACTTGTGCTAAGCAGACAGCACACATAAGTGTTCAGGTCATTGCAGATTGGTGTATTGTTACTCTTCATGTTTTATGATTTAATTTTTAGAAAAACTTGAGCAGTTCCAGAAACAAAAGCGAACACAGAAAAACCAACCAACCAAAAAACCCCAAACAAACAAACAAACAAAAAAAGATAAAACATATGAATTCTAGAAGAATTTTCAGGAACACGACATGGATATTATTTGTATGTATCTGGTTTTTTTAATTTTCTATGTATGAGTGACTGAATATATATGCATATAATAAAGAAATCCCCACTTTATTATCTATAGGGTTAACCAACAGCAACTTTTAGGTAACACATTTATTCAGACAGAGATGTCCACTTAAAAGGAAAAAACCCTAGACACACGCAGCTTGTGTAAACCAAAGGATATAAAACAATGTGATTTCACAGATTGTTTTATATTCTAGCATCCTGTTGTTAGAAGGTATATTTTACACTTCAGTGCAGTATCAGTTCACGAATCAAAAAAGATGAGATCTATTTAAAAATCACTTCCAAATTTGGGATTTTGCATGTTCATTAAAATCTCATGGAAATGAAATGCAGAAAAAGTGTGTTGTGAACATCAGTGTTCTTGTGTTCCAAAGAAATCATATTGATGTTATTTCTGCAGGGGAAGTGAGTGCTTTTGCTTGGAATCAGCCCACTGGCTGTCACTGGGCACCACGCAGCAGAGGAAATTCAGGAACACATACTTCTTTCCTTTTACTCCCTGCTCCTCCACCACCCCTATTCAAAGCAAAACACTCTGCAGCACCTTTCGCCCACTCCAGCAAAATTCATTAGAATACTTTTTAGCAAATTTCGATCACTAGTAAATGCTGAGGAAGTGACAGTGTCTTGTCACAACTTCAATGTCTTTTTCTTGTGCTCTGTTTTAGCAGGAAATATGTTTTCATAAAAGTCCTGTATCTTAAAGTATGAGCATATTCCTGATTTGTTCATTTTATCATGGAATTTGACATAGCTTCTGTCATAATACCTATTAATATCTTTATCAAACTTGGAACGAACTCTGTAATTTTAAAAGCATTTGCTTTTAGAGTCAGTGTGCCAAGCATTTCTCCCATCACTTCTCACAGAAGAATGACAGGCTGTACAAAGTAAGCTTGCACAAACACAGGTTTTGATTTTTGGTGGGAGTTAAATGATAATAACATTGCTCACTGCTTATAGTTCTGTCCTTCGATTTGCCTTTTGAGTTACTGGTAGACATCTAGGATATTCTTGGAGCAACACAGGACCCCAAAACCTATACAGGATCCTTGCAACCTTACTTTTGCTTCAGCAGCCAGAGGCACAAGGACCCTCCCAGACACTACATCACATAAGTATATACCTGGCACATACTAATGGAAGAAGAAGTGAAAGTTATAGTTTCACAAGTAAAAATGGTGAGAAGGAAATTAGAGCTGGGATTTTTGTCACTTGAGAACTGCTCTTGTGGCTGTCAGGAAGCAGGCTGCTAGTTGCTAGGGGCAACGATAATAATACTTACTCCTTATATAATGCTTTTTATCCCTAGTTTTTAAAGCTTTTTTACAAAGAAGGTCGATGTCATTATCACCATTTTACAGGTAGGAAAACCACTTATTTGTGCACCAGTTTCCCCCAGGACACCCAGCAGGACAACAGTGAAGACAGAAGCAGAGAACTTCTCTTCTTTCCACAGGCCACACTGCCTTGAGGACAGCTAACCGTTTAGGAGACATTAATTTATGTCTCTTCACTGCCTAAAATGATCAGAAATTTTGCTTTTAATCAGCTTTTGCTCCCCTGCAAGTATCAGACATCTGCAAGGAGGAAAACCTTCCATGTGACAGAATGAGTCAAAGATTGTTTCCAAACGAAGGTTGTGTTTTGGACAGGTATGTGTTTTGGAAACAGATTCAAGGTAGTTTCAAGAGGACAAGTAGAATTGTTTTCCTGGGCTTGCCTCCTGCAGGAAGTGAATGAAAGAGGCTATTAATTCCAGGTACAAAGGGAAAAGGATAGACAAAGAAATGTGCAGTAAGCTCTAAAAGCTACAGAACTGTGCTGAGATTTGACGAAGCAGCAGCTTTAACCTAAAAGTTAATTGTTCATTTAAAGTAGATGAGAGTGGTATAGAAGGGGTGGACAGTGGAAGAATATTAGGTTGCAGTACCCAACAGCAGCTTGTCTCCACTGCCTCAGAATTGATTGTTTTTTATTTCTAAGGACTTCTTCCATGCCTTTCCATTTGATTACTTGATGAGACATTATCTTTTGATTGCTGAAGATAAAAACCAAATTTTCCCCAAGCAATTCCAGATTTGTAATTTAATGACAAATCTCCAGGAACAAACCTGAGAAGCCCTTTAACAGAATGCAGAGAGAAAACAAGACATGAAGAGGCTTTTCAACCCCATCCCCTGTGTAAATGAAGGGCTTTGTTTCAACTAACACTCAAATTAGGATACAGAATGGACACCACGTAGCACAGCAACATCCAACAGGGTCCAGAGTGAGAGCCAAAGAGAGTAAACAGTTTCCCCACCTGCTAACACATATGCTGCCATCTGCAGCTTACTGACCAAGGGGGAAGTTTGATCTTTTCCAAAGCAATGGCAGTGTGTTTTTTTCTGTGCCATGGCTGAGTGCCTTCAGCCATTCTGTACAATGGTGCCAGAATATTTGTTGTCACTGATGTTCAGCCAACCCTGCACGGTTTTACAGCCAGCTTTTGCACAGCACTACCAGTAAGGGCCAGGTTTCACCCACTGCATTTTTCTTCCAAAGTCAGTGATGTGTTGCTGTACTTTCCAACACCAAAGTCATAGCAAAGTATTTTGAACACTATAATATTTCAGAGGTAAAAAAATCCTTATGTTAATGGTCTTCCTCCTGATTTTATGAGAAGCCCTTAAAAATTTAATGAAAGTGAGTTTTGCTTTACATTTTTCATACAAGCACAGGCTTATAATAGTGATGCAATCTGATGTAATTCACACATGCATTTTAGTGACATAAAGGAGATCTCTTTCGATGTTTTAAGCCAGATTGTTGCAAGTATATTAAAAGCTTGATTATAAAACCCCTACAAAGTAGGATTAAATAAATTTTAAAAGGTTAGACAGTATTGTATATTATATATATAATTTGCAGACAGACAGTTTACAGAATTTTAAATAATCTTTAAAAAATTGCGAATCTATATTATCTTAGTTAAAGTAGAGGAAAAAAAATGGTGATATATTTCTACCTAGCAAATACAGGCTTTCCCATAGAAAAGATTTATACACTTGCAATAGAATGAAATTCTGAGGAAAGCAGTAGTATCTTTTATCCAAGTATACTAGATGCTTTAATAAAGCCAGACAAGCTTTTAGGCTTATGAATCCCTTCTCCTCAGGACTGACAAAGACTAGAAAAATTTTCAGTGCCACTCTGCAATATAAAAATCCAAATGTCAAATTAATTTTTAAATTGTTTATTAACAAAAGTTCTCCTTTATAAATTTAAAATTTGCGGTACTTTTGTACGGCAACATTTGCAAGGTAGATGTGCGATGTACCCTATGGTTAAATTCAGGGATATTTGCTAATTAATACAATTTTTTCCCTTCATTTTTGTCATATGCACATAAATACTGCAAATCAGTTAATGAGAAAACATTCTTGTAATCTCACTTTTCAGCCAGTAGGGCAACACACTGCCTGAATTTTGTAGCATATGACTGTCAACATACCCATAGAGGCAGAGGAGTAGAATCTCTAAGCAGCTAGTTCAAAATCATTAGATAAAGCAGTTACAACAAAGTAGTGCACCATTCTTAGCATAATATGTATATATTCTAAATAGATTTTATTATGTAATTAAATAGAAATTTATCCTGTGGCTTTGCAGTATATGGAGTTTTTTAAATTATTACATACAATCTCAGAAAAGTCAATAGGTCACAGCAGTCAAATGTTAGATTTTAAGAAAATTCCTGCCATGTCATGGTTGTCCTGCCAAAGATGGGAACTCTGACCTGTCAGGGAGTAGCTTTGGATAGTAAAAATCAAGAGTAAGAACATAACATTTGACTCTAAACATTGATAGTTCCAAAGTGAGTTACATTTCTGATTTGATAAAGAACTCATCTGAGTCTTACGTCCCAATAATGCTCAAATGTAGAGTACTTTTACATGCAACTCTCACAAGTTGCAACATTATCATGGAATCAGACCTGAATGTGTTTTTTAAATTCCTTCAGTTCTATTTAGTGCTGGTGTTATTTTAAATGTCCTGGTCAAGGCCACTACAGACATGGATAAACAGACCAATGAAAATGAAAGTTCATTGTTTCAGTGGCTTCCGGCTTTGAGAGAAACACTGTAAAATGATTATCACATTATACTTAGGAGCTACAGATTTAAGTTTCCATTCCCCAAATAGCAAATTATTTGGATTTGGATAGCCGTCTGTCTCAGTGCACCATATCCTTTCCTTATAGAGTATAATGTAAGTGAATGATGCTGTGTTGTATAATGTTGTTGTAATAGAGAGTACACTAGGCAAAAATATAAATCTAGGAGTATAAAATCTACATAATTCTTAAATCACTGAACATATGTGCCTATCAGTAGGCCTGAACAACACTGCTCTACTACATTCAAGAACAAATCCACTTTTCCCTGAGTTTCTTTTTCTCCATTGTCTTCTCTCCATCTTTTACAATTAACACCAGGATTTTTACCTGCAGCCTCCAAGTATATACAGGAATTTTTTTGCAGTTCTATAATATCTACTGTATCCATATACATCAGTGTAGTGCTGCCTTCTGATTCTGTAGTATTATTTTCCTCCCTGAGTAAAACTACAAAAGCAAATGTTGATGTGGTTCCACTCTTCAGCATATTGTTGCTGTTATTGATTTGTTAGTAATCTTTTTGTTCATACAAGAATCCACAACTGCAGACTGAGAAAACTAGTGTTCTTTCGTCTTTCTCCGGATACACAAAGAGATTTGTCCAGCAGTTCAGGTCTTTCAGATTGCTTAAGGTGTTGGATTTTTCCTATTATTTTTCCTCTGTGTTGTATCAGTAAATTCTAGGAAGCAACCTCTAGAAACAAAAGAGGAGACTTTAGCTCAATATTCATCTTGCCCTGTTCTGGACCATTTTAATAGCTGCTCATAGATCTATCATCCATGAAGTTTTCAAAGATCTATTTTTATGCTTTAAATAGTTTCAATTCAATTATTGACTAAATTTGTACTTGCTTTAAATCTGCTACATAATTTTCTCAAAAGAAGTGTGAGATCAAGTTTTAATTTTTTTCAATTACCTTTTTAAAGTTATTTCACTATCTTTTCATGCATAAGTAGGTTTGAGTAGCTAATTAAAGAAAACCGAAAAAAAAACAAGTCAACTGAAGATTAAATAGAATTGGCACTTACCATAGTTTAGAAGGATATAATTTCACTTGCAATTAATTAATGTTTTTTCAGTTTTGTAAAAAAAACTAAGTATGTTCATTAGATGCTATAAAGCCCTTTTCTGGTATTTATTTACTTAAAATTAATGAAAAACCTTTTTTTTTTACTTTCATACAATAATCATGTTTAGAGAAAGAGTGAGATAAAAGAGGACTATTTGTATACAAGTTCTTAATGAATTATTATGGATCACAGATTTGAAATTATACTTTGGGAAACATCAAAATATATCATAGAAGAAAGACACATATATTGGAGAGACAGCATGAAAAAGGATAGATGTGTGAGAAGATGAAAGATAATCAAAATTTGGGAGCAAAAAGAAAAGTCAAATATTTTAGTCACATTTTAAAGACAAGAGTCACAGAATACAAACAGACTGATCAAGGCACAGGCAACGGACTGTCAGAAATGTGGTTAGTGACCAAGAATAGAAATTGGCTAACCAACAGTCAGGTTATGTGTCTGCATTATGTTATTGTTTTTAGTAGCAAAGAAAAGAAAACCAGAAAAGGCTAAATTTGTGAATTGTTTTTTTTGTTGATCATCAGATGAACAGTGACAGCTTTCAAACTTCTTTCAGCCACCAATCCTACAAATACTATATTTTTTGTATTCAAAAGATGAGTAATTCCCAAACTAGACTTTTTTTTTTTTTTTTAAACTAGCTTGTTCTTTTTTTAAGAACTCTGTGTAGTGTCTTCAAATTAATTTCAAGTACAATTTCTCCTTCTAAGGTATGAGCTTATATATATTTTGTCATTGATAGCAAGTAATACAGTGCTAGCCTAGCAAACAGTTTGACAAAAATTGGGATTCCAAATTTTTTAAATGCCAATGTACTGAAGATCATATTTTCTCATTCTCCTAGTAGAAGTATTGTTTTCATTCTTAGTTGTGCCTCAAATGTAACGCAGAAGTAAGAAGACCAGCTGTGTCCATTTTCTGCTCACAAATCACCCATAGTTCTGCAATTAAAACTTACAGAGTGAAAAGTGAAACAGAAGGAAAGACAAGATTTTGTGGTATAAAAAAATTGTCAGAAGATAAAGTTAAAAAGGTTAAGAAATAACCTATGGCCTCTTTGTGAACTATAGAATGTTTAAAGTAATTTAAATAAATCAAAACAAAAAATGTCCTTTAAATGAAGCAGTTTTCCAGAGTAGAATTGCACGTTTCAAATTTGAGAAGACCAAGGGAAAAAAGTCTAAATACTAGATGTGGTCTACAAGACACTTCTCTTCAGAATCATAAGGTATCCAATTTATAATTACAAATAAGGATATATAGAGAGATTATAAGGAAATTCAGTATCAAAGCACTGATATTTGTTAACGTAGAAAATTAGCTCCCCGGGAAAAATGTAGATGCACATTTACTTCTTACAATTTAAATTAGCCAAGAGAAGAACAAACAATAATGCAGTAGAGAATCATTGTACTAAGAGATAAGGGATGGATACAGAATGAAGGAGTAATTATTAAGAAAATATTATTCTTTTACATCAGTATCATCTGCCTTATTAAATAATAGTACACAGATTACTTTTCTGCATAGTACTGAGATGCAGGACCTGGCCTTGCAGTTTCTCTACTGATTAAGTTTTCTATATCTGCAAAATACCCCTATCAAATTGTCTTTACAGGTCAACATTCTACTTTTTTTGGAAGAAGAGTCTCATTTCCTACCATTGGTACATAAGCATAAGCCCTCTGTGACATGGAAATGCCAGACATACAATCCTGCTGTGATTTTTATGTGTGTGTTTTCAAAAAGGAATGTTTATGTTAATACAGCAGAATGTTTGAATCAACCCAGCATGTGTAATTTATATGTTCTCTTGCGCTCCTAAGGAATATTAAAAAAATATGATGTTTCATTGGCCTTAATTTCAGCATTATACAGAAGAAACCACAAGAAAATATTAAATATTTTGATTTTGTTTAAAAAACATTAAACATGACATTCAATGTATCAGCTGTTAAGAGCATACATTTCTTATGCTGCTTTTCGGGATGTAATCAAAGAAAAACAAATCACCAATATGTCAGATATGGAAATTTAAATCTCAGTAGCATAAACACATTTTGTACGCTACATTCATATATAAATATTATCATTCCCATGTGGACCTTTTCTTTACTCTTTCCCATTTTTTGTATAATATAGCTCTGAAGCTATTTGCTATATTGCCATTATCATACTGAGATATATTCAGAACAAAAGAATGTTTAGAAGAAAAAAAAAAGAGGAAGAGTACTTCTTGGTTTTCTGTAGGAAAAATCTATCAGGCACAGAGTTCTCTGCCTGGGTTCTGCTTTTTCTCTCCCACTTCCTCTGCCACCCAGAAGGCTACCAAAAATATCACTCACAGACAAAACTGCTAACTCTCACAACAAGAAAGGATGGGCTTCTGCATTCAGAGAAATAGAGCCAGGTCTCAGTGCCCTAAATCACAGTCTGTGCTACTGGGGAGGATGGTGAGAAGAGTGAAAATAAAGCAGAACATGGATTAGTTCTTCATCATGGAGCTTCCTATACAGAAAATGTACACAGTTTTGTGGTTGTTGGCTTATATTGAAACCTGAATATCTGAGGCTGAATCCTTGACCTCAAAGTCTATTTCAGGGTGGGGTGCTTAACACTTTCCAGCTTCAAATAAGAAAATTACCATTTGACAAAAAGAACAGACCAATTTTCATCAAATTTTATTCCATCTAGAAAAAGATTTTATGAAACTAACATGTCAAATACATAAAATTAATCTAAATATTACAATGAAGTTTTACTTATTACATGTACATTTGCAATTATTCCCAGATTTTTTTCATATGAAACTTTCAAATGTACTTTTAATTATTATTTTCTTATCTAAAGGAATATCATAATTCTTTCTGAAACATAAACATACTACTTGATGACTCTACTGTATTGGTATATCAAGTTGGAAACCTATTCTATGGAAAAGATTAAAAAATTCTTATAAAACACTTTTCTTCAAGAGTTTCTTGTAACAAAGAACAGGAAAATTTCAAGATCAGTATTTTTAGGTTTTTATTGACAACTCCTGTCTTTTTATAATAAGTTTTAAATTATAATGAAGTAGATAAGTTTCCTTAACACTATGTTTTGTTAATGTGGCTCTACATAAAGTTCTCTGGACAAGCAAAAAAATTAGTTGAGCAGCGATATATATTTCTCATATTAAACCTTACTGGTACAGGATTTTTAATATTATTTAAATGGTCTTGAGGAAAACTCAAAAGCCATTATCTGCCATAGGACATCCCTGATTTCTACAGACACTTGTGTTTAAAGAGAAAGAAATGCTGCACTGTATCCTGCATGCTTACAAACTTACCTTTGTCGAATTCATCAATTGAACTTCTATACAACAACATGCTCAGCATATAAAGCTGAAAGAGAGAGACTTTTATAGTGATGGTCTTTGTCTTTCCATATAACAATTACATGTGGTGGAGCTCTGCACTCATGGGGATGGCTGAACACCTGCCTGCCCATGGGAAGCAGCAAATTAATTCCTTGTTCAGCTTTGCTTTTGTACATGGCTTTTGCTTTCTCTGTTAAACTGTCTTCATCTCAGCCCACAAGTTTTCTTTTACCTTCAACCTCCCTGGTGATTTTGTACTACTGCTAGGATTTGTTCACTCCGAATTTATTATTGTAAAACAAATTTGGGAACTTGCTAAATGTAGACAAGGAAAGAGAGGAAGACTGTATGGAAGATCATGAGTCAAATCCTGTCATTTTATAAGCAGAAGGTTTTTCAATACAAAGAAGAAGATCAAATTTGAAGGACCAAAGCAGTTTAGATTGGTAGGATAACTAGGATTATGAAAGGAATTCCAGAAGATAGGATTATCAACAATGTCAAATGCTGAAATCAGGCTGAGGACTCTTCATTAGTGGAGAATAAGAGGACATTAACTACTCCAGGGAGAGTGGTTTCTATGGAAGTCACAGCAGAACCCTTATTGAATTTGGACAAATAAATTGCCTCAGGGTAAAAAAACACTTTTAAGATCTGTGATAAACAACAATATACTCCTGACCTCTGTAAGAAACGCAACCAACAAATGAAAAACCGAAACAAAATGAGACAAGTTCAATTCGTGGTACCATTATGCACACAAATCACCCCTAGCATTATGTGCAAGAGTGAGAGAGGATGACAGAGGGCTTACTGCCATGTTGCTTCTTTTCTCCTTCACCTTTCTTGTCTTGTCCAGAATCAAGAGTATATGCAAGATATTATAAGTTAACAGATAAATCCAGGGAAAAAAAAAAAGTAAGGAAATAAGAGGTAAGAAAGAAATGGAGTGTAGAGAAAAATGATGCAAGTTCTTTGTATCTTTCTCGGAGATGTAGATCTGGAGGAAAGTGGGAGAGAAATAAGGAGGACAGGCTATTTAATTTGCCTTTTTTAAAGACTCGTAAACTAAATTTTGCAGTTCACAAGATTTAACTGTCAGCAATTCTGATAAAAAAGATCTCACATTACTCTCTGAAACATGTCATTTTATGTCAGTATGAAAAGCTAAAGGTCACAAAAGCCATACACATTAAACACATTAAATGTTAATTATCCATTTGTGAAGGACAATACCAAACATAAGGAAAATAATTCCCACTTGAGATCATAATTACAGTGAAGTTACAGAATTTCTACATATAGTTTAATATTTACTTTTAAAAGTCTGGGAAAATTTAGACCTGACATGTCAAAAAATGCCTCTGGTTTCACCCTTAAGCGTGTTCTTTCATGCACTAAGCAAGAAACTTCTAGTTTATTGGCAAAACACCATGGGAATGTTCTCATATACTGTGAAAACTTCAATTACTTCTTGCAGTTGAGGGGCACAGTGTGTATTTACTGAGATCAATCCCAATACTAAGTTTTGTTGATTATCATTAATTTTATGATTGGCTAGAAGAAAAAAAAAGTAAAAAGATGAAAGAAAACCTGCTACACTTCTGAAACCATGGATAAAAGAGTTACTATGTTGTTGCTTCCTCTGTTAAGTAGCACATTAAAATAGACTAACATAAATAAACACAGCAAAACAAGATCCAATTTTTTGGACTACTTAGTTAAATGGCAGCAACTTTACTGATATTTTGATCAAACTATGACCAGTATTGCTGACAGCTGTATAACTAGATAAGGACATAAATGTTACACTTTATTTTTAGGTGTTTTTAATTAATTAGGATGTTCTGCTCTAACATAAAGGAAAAAATATAAATAGGAAACCAGTTTTGTATTCCACCATTTTACTGAACACAGTCAGTAGGTTCATGTTTCACAGAACTTGAAATCTAAATGTTTTTAGAAATCTATCAATATCAATATCATTTTTGTCATAATCAATTACCAGTTCTGATTGTTCCTATGAAATTAGGTCTTCTCATGTTTTGTGTAAAACTATTAATCTGGCAGAAATTTGGTGTTTGTTTTTAACCAAATTAATGATTCTTCTAAATAGGAATCATTGCTAACATATTTCTAAGCAGTGTGCTCTTTCCCATTATGTATATAAGTAGCAAATTTAGACCTTTTTTTTTTTTTTTGGTTTTTAGTAAAAGATATTTAAAAGTTATTCTCAAGCTGCTTTGAAAAAAAAACTATGAATTTACAAACATCCGTACTAGCCTTATACATATACCACATATACTAAAGATAATAATAAAAAAATAATAGCAGAATTTACTTCACTTCAGAGGCAATTGCTGCTAATACAAAGACAACAGAGATCTCTAATGTTCAATTGGAAACAGTTTATTACACCTTCCTTAATAAAATTTAGGCAAACCTATTAATGTAAAAAAATAAAACTATTTCATACTACTCAATATCATATATATTTACTGTGAGGGTGGTGAGAAAATGGGCATGTTGCCCAGAGAAGTTGTGAATGTCTCATCCCTGGGAGTGTTCAAAGTCAGGTTGCAGGGGATTTGAACAGCTTGGTCAAGAGGAAGATATCCCTGCTTATGGCAAGGATGTTGGAACTAGAGGAACTCTAAGGTCCCTTTCAATTAAAACTATTCTATGATTATAGAAATTGCTTATTGGTCTGAAAGAAAAACAGACTCATGGAGTGCTAGAAGATACTACAAAGAAGAATGCCTGCAGAGCTGGCAACTTATCCCCTACTGTATACTCATGACAAAACAATATATAATTACTATTTACATAGTAACTCTCCAAAGGACCCTCTCTACCCTCCCATTTCATATAAAGCATATCTGGCTTCATACAGGAAGAACTACTTCATATTTTCCTATACTGTTATTACCAAATGTTTGCCACATAAATTATCTATTGCACTCTGCAGATAAAGCACTGAACACAAAGTTTTATGTTTTCTCACTATTTACTGTCTGAGAAGGATCTGGCGTATCCATCAGATATTTTTATTCAAGAATTCTTCCAGAGTAGAAAACGGTTCTTTAGGCTACAGTTGACAAAGAGTATACTGTGAATATTATACACTTCTCTATCTATAGCATACTAATTGCAGTCTATCTTAGGTGTAGCAATCATCTTTCCAAAAGGTTTGCATAAGCACTAAAAAATACAAGAAAGAAAATACATTATCCTAGGATGCTGCTGTGAATTGATATGATGTGACAGGGAGTTAGTAAATATTCTGTTTTAGTCATTGAGAGGTATAAAATCAGGGGTCTTACAAAAAAACCTCAAACCCAAACCCAAACAAACAAGAACCTTAAGCATATATTAGGTGTTTCCTTCCAGTTTTTGAGGCATCCTGACTACAAAAATATTAAATTCTATGATCATAACTTGCATTCCCTATTTTTTCTGTGACTTACTTGAAACACTGTTTGAAAAAAAAATATAGAAAAGGTTCTGAGGAAAGAGACGAGTCTGAGCTTCCTTTTTTTTAAATAGATGGTCTAAAAAAATAGGTTTGTTCAGCCTTATTCCCTTCAAATGACTCTCTCCATCTCAGGAAACTTAGTGGGGTTTTTGTTTGTTTGTTTGTTTGTTTGTGTTTGGGTTTGGTTTTGTTTTGTTTTTGTTGTTGTGGGTTTTTTTTTCACCAGTACTGACAGAGTTTCAAAGACATCAATGAAACATTTCCATTCAACTTATTGTCTCCAACTTGTCCCCTCCTCACCCCTGCAAAGTTTTATTGGTTAGCAGGTGGTAGAAGCTACAGTTCACTACAGGCAATTCTCAAAAGCGTAAACATGACCTGACATTTGAAAATTCCCTATTAACTTTTAAAATTATTTTATATATATTTTATATATTTTTTACATATATATATGTGTGTGTATTTATATGAGCATACATATATAAAAGGTACCATTAGCTTTTAAGAGAGAACTGAGATCATTGTTCAGTTCTGTAAAAGGGCATTTAACATATGGCTACCTTGCCAGCAAAGCTGGAGAAAGCTGAGACCTCCCAAAAATATATTTCCTGGAGCTCTGCATCTCAGTGCTGTGAAAGGCTTCACACTGCATTCATCAGGTTCAGAGGTAGTCTGTCCTATTTCCTCCTTCCACTCGTCTCCTGCTCCAGGGTGGGGCCCCTCCTACAAGAGACAGTCCTCTACAAACCTCTTCAATGTTAGTCCTTCCCATAGGTTGCAAGTCTTCACAAACTCCTCCAGTGTGGGTCCCTTCCACCAGGTGCAGTCCTTCAGGAAGAGACTGCTTCAGTGTGGGACCCCACAGGGTCACAAATTTTGCCAGTAAACCTATTCCACTGTGGGCTCCTCCTCTATTTCCAAAAGTCCTACCAGGATCCTGGTACAGTGTGGACTTCACACAGAGTCATAGCCTCCTTTGGGTATCCACCTTCACCAGTGTGGCTGCCTTGAAAGGCTGCAGGGGTGTATATCCCCCATGGACCTCTATGGGCTGAGGAGAAAATCTGCCTCACCGTGGTCCGCACTAGGGATTGTGCAAGGGAGTCTCCTCAATGTCTGTGAAGTTGTTTCTCTCATACATTTTCACTACTCCCTTCTCTGTCTGAAATTGCTCCTGAGCAGTAACTTTTCTCTGTTCTGAAATATGTCATCCCATAGTTGTTGCCATCCTCACTGGCGGGCTTGGCCTTGGCCAGCAGTGGGTCATCTTGGCTGGCATTGGCTCTATTGGACATGGGGGAAAACTTCTAACATCTTGCAGAAGCCACCCTGTAGCCCCCACTGCTACCAAAATCTTGCCATCCAAGC
>NW_020955697.1:762929-765711 GCF_003031625.1 Empidonax traillii
CGTTAGCCCTGTAAGGCAATCCATCTACGTCCTGAGGACCTCGCTGCCACCGTCCAAGCTCGCTTGGCCCCGGCAGATGAACCTCAGGATTAAAGGGTGGGCTCAGTTCCGCGCACACTGTGTCTCACCTAAAAAATCCAATGCGCAGGCTGGAAGGTGGAAAGACCTTCCCCGGTTCTTCGTTCGTGAAGAGACTGGCCATTATTATACTAAAGATAATAATAAAAAAATAACAGCAGAATTTACTTCACTTCAGAGGCAATTGCTGCTAATACAAAGACAACAGAGATCTCTAATGTTCAATTGGAAACAGTTTATTACACCTTCCTTAATAAAATTTAGGCAAACCTATTAATGTAAAAAAATAAAACTATTTCATACTACTCGATATCATATATATTTACTGTGAGGGTGGTGAGAAAATGGGCATGTTGCCTAGAGAAGTTGTGAATGTCTCATCCCTGGGAGTGTTCAAAGTCAGGTTGCAGGGGATTTGAACAGCTTGGTCAAGACGAAGATATCCCTGCTTATGGCAAGGATGTTGGAACTAGAGGAACTCTAAGGTCCCTTTCAATCAAAACTATTCTATGATTATAGAAATTGCTTATTGGTCTGAAAGAAAAACAGACTCATGGAGTGCTAGAAGATACTACAAAGAAGAATGCCTGCAGAGCTGGCAACTTATCCCCTACTGTATACTCATGACAAAACAATATATAATTACTATTTACATAGTAACTCTCCAAAGGACCCTCTCTACCCTCCCATTTCATATAAAGCATATCTGGCTTCATACAGGAAGAACTACTTCATATTTTCCTATACTGTTATTACCAAATGTTTGCCGCATAAATTATCTATTGCACTCTGCAGATAAAGCACTGAACACAAAGTTTTAGGTTTTCTCACTATTTACTGTCTGAGAAGGATCTGGCGTATCCATCAGATATTTTTATTCAAGAATTCTTCCAGAGTAGAAAACGGTTCTTTAGGCTACAGTTGACAAATAGTATACTGTGAATATTATACACTTCTCTATCTATAGCATACTAATTGCAGTCTATCTTAGGTGTAGCAATCATCTTTCCAAAAGGTTTGCATAAGCACTAAAAAATACAAGAAAGAAAATACATTATCCTAGGATGCTGCTGTGAATTGATATGATGCGACAGGGAGTTAGTAAATATTCTGTTTTAGTCATTGAGAGGTATAAAATCAAGGGTCTTACAAAAAAACCTCAAACCCAAACCCAAACAAACAAGAACCTTAAGCATATATTAGGTGTTTCCTTCCAGTTTTTGAGGCATCCTGACTACAAAAATATTAAATTCTATGATCATAACTTGCATTCCCTATTTTTTCTGTGACTTACTTGAAACACTGTTTGAAAAAAAAATATAGAAAAGGTTCTGAGGAAAGAGGCGAGTCTGAGCTTCCTTTTTTTTAAATAGATGGTCTAAAAAAATAGGTTTGTTCAGCCTTATTCCCTTCAAATGACTCTCTCCATCTCAGGAAACTTAGTGGGGTTTTTGTTTGTTTGTTTGTTTGTTTGTGTTTGGGTTTGGTTTTGTTTTGTTTTTGTTGTTGTGGGTTTTTTTTTCACCAGTACTGACAGAGTTTCAAAGACATCAATGAAACATTTCCATTCAACTTATTGTCTCCAACTTGTCCCCTCCTCATCCCTGCAAAGTTTTATTGGTTAGCAGGTGGTAGAAGCTACAGTTCACTACAGGCAATTCTCAAAAGCGTAAACATGACCTGACATTTGAAAATTCCCTATTAACTTTTTAAATTATTTTATATATATTTTATATATTTTTTACATATATATATGTGTGTGTATTTATATGAGCATACATATATAAAAGGTACCATTAGCTTTTAAGAGAGAACTGAGATCATTGTTCAGTTCTGTAAAAGGGCATTTAACATATGGCTACCTTGCCAGCAAAGCTGGAGAAAGCTGAGACCTCCCAAAAATATATTTCCTGGAGCTCTGCATCTCAGTGCTGTGAAAGGCTTCACACTGCATTCATCAGGTTCAGAGGTAGTCTGTCCTATTTCCTCCTTCCACTCGTCTCCTGCTCCAGGGTGGGGCCCCTCCTACAAGAGACAGTCCTCTACAAACCTCTTCAATGTTAGTCCTTCCCATAGGTTGCAAGTCTTCACAAACTCCTCCAGTATGGGTTCCTTCCACCAGGTGCAGTCCTTCAGGAAGAGACTGCTTCAGTGTGGGACCCCACAGGGTCACAAATTTTGCCAGTAAACCTATTCCACTGTGGGCTCCTCCTCTATTTCCAAAAGTCCTACCAGGATCCTGGTACAGTGTGGACTTCACACAGAGTCATAGCCTCCTTTGGGCATCCACCTTCACCAGTGTGGCGGCCTTGAAAGGCTGCAGGGGTGTATATCCCCCATGGACCTCTATGGGCTGAGGAGAAAATCTGCCTCACCGTGGTCCGCACCAGGGATTGTGCAAGGGAGTCTCCTGGTGGACCTCCTCCTTCTCCTTCTCCTGTGACCTCAATGTCTGTGAAGTTGTTTCTCTCATACATTTTCACTACTCCCTTCTCTGTCTGAAATTGCTCCTGAACAGTAACTTTTCTCTGTTCTGAAATATGTCATCCCATAGTTGTTGCCATCCTCACTGGCGGGCTTGGCCTTGGCCAGCAGTGGGTCATCTTGGCTGGCATTGGCTCTATTGGACATGGGGGAAAACTTCTAACATCTTGCAGAAGCCACCCTGTAGCCCCCACTGCTACCAAAATCTTGCCATCCAAGC
>NW_020955697.1:766449-784681 GCF_003031625.1 Empidonax traillii
AACAGTAACTTTTCTCTGTTCTGAAATATGTCATCCCATAGTTGTTGCCATCCTCACTGGCGGGCTTGGCCTTGGCCAGCAGTGGGTCATCTTGGCTGGCATTGGCTCTATTGGACATGGGGGAAAACTTCTAACATCTTGCAGAAGCCACCCTGTAGCCCCCACTGCTACCAAAATCTTGCCATCCAAGCCCAATATAAATCAATTTGTGTCATATCAACTCTAGGTAGTGTTATATAACTCTACTAAATGTCATACAACTTATTGCGTTAATAGAATTAAGACATTGTACAGTGTCTTTCACTCTCTACACACAGTTAAAGGATATTACTTACAGGGATTTGGCTTGAAAATTGTTTCCTTGTCCAAAAGACAAGGGCTTCTTACCTTTCCTAAACACTTTCACTGTTACTGTTGAAAGGCTGCTAAACTGTTGTACCTCAGAGAGAGGGGCTAGAGAAATAATAAAAAAAAAGCCTCTCAGGTTGTCTTCTTGCTACAACAGAGTTATGAACCTTTTGATTTGCCATATGACAAGAGGCAAAACTTTGAGCAGCTATTCAATACTTAGGAATGATTGCAATGATGTTTAATTTCCTCTTGCATAATGTTGTTACCATGGCAACTAACAATTCTGATCTGGTGAAGTCAAAATTGCTTTTAAATACCAAAATATTTCAATTGTGATTTTGTGTTGTTTGTTTGTTTGTTTTGTTTATGTTGGAGTTTTTTTCCTTCTCAGTAATGCACTTTGACTTCACAAGTATCAAAATATATGAATAATGAGAACACAACCCTATGTGGACACAGTAAATATGCAAATGGTAACTTGGGAGAGAAGGAGCTGGAGACTCTAATAAGAGTCTTTTTTGCTAATTAGGACATTCCTCAAGGAAAAGCATATGCCTAAACCAAACACAAGTAAGCATATGTAGTCTGTCATCTTAATCAAGCATTGGAATGGGTTGCCCAGGGAGGTGGTGGATTCTCTGTCCCTGGAGGTATTTAAGAAGAGACTGGATGTGGTACTTAGTGCCATAGTCTAGTAACTGTGGTGGTAGTGGATCAAGGGTTGGACTTGATGATCTCAGAGGTCCTTTCCAACCCATCTGATTCTCTGATTCTCTGATCTTTGTAAGTAGGAGTCTTTGAGCTAAGGAGCTAAATCCACACCTTCACAAAGGCAATATGCTATTTTGCTTCCCTTTTTCCTGCCTATTAGTTTACAAAAAACACTGTTTTGTTGGTTTGGTTTGGTTTGGTTTGGTTTGGTTTGGTTTGGTTTGGTTTGGTTTGGTTTATTTTGGGCCAGAAATCTTCATCCTATAGTCTGGTTATGAGGAGTTTGATGAGAAGGGAATTGGCTTGCTGCCTATGCAGAGAAATGCTACTCTAGTGTTCATTACCCACCCTTACTCTTCTCCAGTAATGCTATTGCTTAGAGACTCAAAACCTTATTGTAACTTTTAAAGGCAAAACTAAGTATTTTGTCAGCATCTCCTGGCCTGGTCTATAACAAGAAATATTCACTTTGAGTAGGAGCCTACATTCCTTGTGAAAGTAACTTGCTTGATGGCTTCAGTGGGAGTCTTAGTTGAAAAAAGAATTCATGACAGAACCTATGACTGTGATGTGTAGCAGGTCTGTATGCCTCACAGAGCAGACAGAAATACAGAACTCTGCATGTCCATACCTATTTTCTGAGGCTACTTAATAGAATTACATTGAGTTTTAACAAATTCAAAGTATTACATTTGTAAAATATGTCGGGATCATTCTTGGGGGGAAACACTGTAGTTTTATATAAGATAACATTAAGCACGAATAGAGAGAAAATGAGAGAGGAAATAAATGGCACCATAAACCAATGCACCTCCCTTGGAAAAGCTCAGTAGATCATGATAAACCTCATGAGCACGTTAAGTATATAAAGCATCTAAACACCTTGAGGAAGCATAGTAACTCATTCGTATGCTCAGATAATGTGAAACTCTCAAAATATGGCTCTTAAAGGTAAAATTATTTTGGGATGATTTGAAACAGACAGTGGAAGCAAATTTATTCTGTTCCTTAAGCTTTTTAGACTGTTCCTGGCTCCTCATTGCAGGGCACCAAAGGAACCTGTATGTTTTGCAGGAAGACTCCAGACCCGAAAAGACAAAACCCAGTAACCAGATATAGAAGAGTTTAGAGTGGCAACACAGAAAACACGAAGAAGCAGGACTTGTAATAGTTTCTGAGCCAATAGTTATTTTAGCAGAACAGAGTAGCAGTAATTGGCACTGACTGTGAATGTTTGAGATAAATTCAATTCTGAACCAACAGAACTCATTCTCTCTCTGGAGAAGAAAATCTAGAGAGAAAATAATTGTGACCCATTTTAGCAGGAATGACCAATGGTTATGGAAAAATCCATAAAGTGCAACAAACAAAGAAAAAGAGTACACAGAAATAAGTTAGAGTGATAAATTCACTGTGATTTTTGGAGAAGGTTACTTACATCCACCCGCTTGAACAGTGAATGTGAATTATTTATTTCTTTTAAAAGTATTTTTCTTTCCAACACTTAAACGACAGTGTAGCATTTCAGTTGCAAACACACAAGAACTTCAACTATAACTGTAAGGTTATAGCTTTGTTTCACATTGTTTGGGGTGGGAGTTGTGTAGCATTTTTTCGGTTTACTTTTGTGGGTTTTTTTGTTTTGTTTTGTTTTGTTTTAATTTCATAAACTTAAAACTTGAACTAAATTTAACCTGGCATTGTCTCTTAAATTAGGGTGAAAAAGAAAGGAAATAAGAGGAAAAAATATGTAAGCTTAATGAAAGCTCCTTGAATATCCTGAAAGACATTGTAACTGCTTAGGAGATAGTGTACTGAAACTTCAAGTTTGGAAGTACACTCAACATAGTAAAACCAAGGGAACTCTGAACTGTCAAGTGCCACAGTGTAAGCCTTTTGCAGCAAAGTCCATGCAACATTTATAAAGGGACCTTTAGAAAACACCTAAATTGCACATATAGTTACAGCCTAAAGGCAGCGGTTGTTCTGTTGTTGCTTTTAGTGACACACTATATCACGTACAAGTTATAGGTACGTATCAACATGTTACATTGTATAAACCTACCATACTTCACTGAAATATTAAGCTTTCAGCACTCTCGCCCACAATATGATAATTACAGCCATTGAAGCACTAAAACTAGCACATTTCTTTTCCACAGAATATCATGGGTTGTTCAGACATTTCACACCCCACCTCCTTCTACAATTTTCCAAGTAACACTAAAATAGATATAAAAAGGAAGATGGCAAACTGTGTGCCAGATAAGACTGTGAAAAGCAAACCTTTATCCTCAGTTCTGTTCTTCACCTGCAACACCAAACTCCAGACACTTGTTCTCTCTCTTCCTTCTCTTCTACTTCCCCCATCGTATGATAATGTAAGATATTCCTCTTTGATCTTTCCAAACATATTTCAAGCTCTTTTGAAGATTGTGCATATGTAGTTTTTATAAATCCTTTTAAATTTTTTATAGTTTTAAAGGCTTCCTGAAGTATAAGAAGCTTTTAAAATTTAATATTCACACAACTCATCCTCTCTTGTCTATCTCCAAGAATGCTGTGAAAACCATGCTGAGTGCCCTTGTTCTTTGTGTTACCCTTCCAGAATTTTGTGGCTCCCTGCGTGCGTAGTCATACAAATTTAGTTAGCTAGGAACATTTTGAATATTTTCTGGTAGGAAATGTACCTCTTTATTGGATAATCACCCTGATTTTAGGAAGTCCCAGGAAAGGGGGGGTGTTGTTTCTATTTTATTATTGCAGTTAAATGGTTTTACAAAAATATTTTCTCGCTTTCTTTAAAACAACAACAACAAAACCAAACAAAAACCAAACAAATAAACACCCCACCACCACTTTTATGAAAGTGTTCATTATTAGTTGTAATAGAGAAAATTCCTGGAAGTACTAAAGGTTTTAGAAAGAATAATATTGCTACTCCTGCTCTTAGTTTAGCTATTCATTTGAGTTTGAATTATATTTTTAAGTACTTCCAGTTACACAAAACAATATACTCACAGCAATTCATAAAATCAAGTTGGAATTTTTTCAGAATTCATGCAGATTTGCCAAATAAAAAAAAAATTGTCATAAAACTTAAAAACTCTGCTCTGTGACTAAGTGGACAGATGTAAATTAAAGTTTCAATGATCATAAGAGAGGGGTGCTTTTTGTTTTTTTTTTTTCCCCCAGAAATATTGTTATCTTCTACAACATCCTTTCAGAAAATTGGTGTAGATATTAATATTCACATGGATGCAATGGGATGTAAATCACTGATCTTGGACAGTAGTAGAACAGTAGTAGAACACTGAGCCAGTGAAGTCTTTCATGAATCACATACTAGATTTTTATATTTCATCATTCAGTAAGAAGTTTTTATGATGACAATTAGAAGAAAACAAATTAGAAAGTTGGAAAAAACTGCATAATAAAGAAAATAAAAGCTGTTACAGAAGTATGATGTGTAGATTTCTTATTTCACTTAAAAATATCCTAATAACGTCATTTAGTTATTTTGTAGAAGCACATAAAAGGTTTACAAAGACTCAACATTAGGGAAATTTGTTCCTGAAAAGTGTCTCTTCTATGCATAAAATGAAATGTCATAGAGGTAAAGGGACTCAAATAGAGAATGTTATGTACTTAAGCTTAGGCACTTGAAATAAATAAATTAAAAATTCTGGTGACATAAATGCAATTTATTATTCAAAATCAGCACAGGACAAAGTGCTTGGATATTCCTTTCTAGTTGTAAGTGGAACAGTTTTCAAGGGTGAACATAAATAATTGGTAGAGGAGTGACCAGGGATAAGATAGCATTCCACTGTTTAAAGACACAAGGAAATACTTCTTTCTCCAAACAGCACTTTGGATCATCTACAGATTATTAAATTCAATAGCATCACATTACATGTTAAGATTAGCACCAGATTAACTAGAGATCAACATTCCTTTTTTCCATTATATGACATATGACACTGTATTCCAGAGCAGCCTGTTAGAGCTATTAAAAAAAGTAACCCTACCGCAAACAAAAAAAAAAAAAAACAAGTGGTTTGTAAGACTCTGTTAATAGTAATTTTCCAAACTGTCATCACATTTGTTACCAAAGTCAGGGGTGTTCTCTTGTTCTCCTAATCATCTGCTCTGAGCCTGCTTATGCCTTTACTCTGTCTTCTCTCCATGCTCAGTACTCTGTCTACTCTTTCCAGTACCAACTGGCTCTTTACCATCAGCTTCTTCCTACTCCTACCCCTTCAGCAGCTTTGGGAAGCTGCTTGCAAATACATTGCTGCAGGATTACAGTCCTGAAAATCAGCAACCAGTGTGGACATCTTTGCTTTGTCCCACTGCCTAATTTAGACAACACTGTTATTAGTACACTGCCCATGCTGATTTAATGTGTAACAGACAAAGTAAACCATGACTTTGCCTCAATCCAGCAACTGCTGTGATAATTGTTTCACTTTCTACTACTTAAAGGAAATCACCGTATTCCTCATTTGTTTGAGAAACTCTTCCATACTGAACTAACAAATCAGGAGAGTCTTGATGCTGTTACCATAAGGAAATGCAAGTCAACAGTAATTTTTAATTTTTATGAGATTTGTCTGAAATGTTTCGTACCCCAGTGATTGCTTATACTTTGTTGTTAGGGATTACTATCTGTCTTTGTAAGCTGTGTCCTGATTTTTCCACCTCTATACACAGAGATCTGCAATGTATCCAGTGTGTCATTATCTACAAACCATACTGACACCAGCAATAAGGAGAGTGGAGGTGGTAAGATTTTCCTTTTCAAGCTTGGCAGCACCGGAATTGCAAGTATGAGCTCTGTCTATTAAAAGAGATCTTTTCTTTTGTGCAGAGAAGCCAGCCAGCATTTGTCACTAGAGTAACACAGAGATAGGAGCTGCTTCTTTGTTGCTGAACATTCAAAGGTATCTATTTTCCTTTCAATAGGTTCAGCAATTCTCACTAAAAATCAATGAGGCTTAAGCAGAGCCCCAGGAATTCATTCAAAGACCAGTAACATTTCTCAACTGGCCCACAGAAGAATTGGTTTCCTTTGTGCTGATTTCTTTCAAAAATTCTTAATAAATCCTTTGGGTTGAACTTGATCAAAAATGCTGGAGTCACAAATTGATTTGTGTGGATGAGTATAGAAAAAATAGGAGTTAACTATTTACATTACTTACTCCTTTTCATTTCAATGCTCTCTCTACTAAACAGTATTAAAATGACTGGCATATATTTAAAAAACAAACAAAAAATTACTTATAAAACTAAACCAAAAAAAAAAAATTACATAACATGAAACAAAAATAAATTTGCTTGAACCCTCAAAGAATTACCCTGTCTCATTTAGAGTAGAAACATTCATTCAAAGAACCCTCATGAAGAAAATGAGATTAGACATCATACCACAAAGACCTACACCACATGGAAAATTAAAAGGAATCAGGAACATAACAGGCCTTTTCTTCCTTAATAGAACTCCATATTTTACCTATCATTAATCCAGATTTCCTTTTTAGGTCTAATGATGTAAACAGGGGTGACAAAAGTTACTGTTTATTATTTTTGAAGGAGTTTTATACTGTTTTAATTTGGTTTATTATTTTTCTAGTCCAGCTCCTGCATTATTTTTTATTTACTTGTGGTCATTTCCAATGAGAATTAAATATATTTGTGATTTTTTATAACTCTTTGCCACCAGAGGTGGAATACAAAAAGGGAGACGAAAAATAGTTCACTGTACAGGGAAAAAAAGAAAGACATAAAAAAGAAAAGAATAATGAGAAACAAAGGAAATTAATTCTGAATTTACTGCCAGATAAAATAGAAGACAAGCAGTCACTGATCTGTAGAAGAGAGTGAAACACAGGAAATAGTCTCTTATAGTAAGGAAATTACCCTTATGTGTATATTCCTTAAAGGCAATATTTGCATACTCTGAGAATCATGAAGAATACTCTTTTGATATGTTCTCAAAGTCCACACAAATACTTTGCAAGCCTGGAAGAAATTGTTAGTAAGGTTTCAGCTGATTCAACTGGTTGAAAAAAATTCAGGTGTGTTCAAAACTTACTCAACTCAAGATTTCCAGCAAAAATACCTAAACATTTAATAAAGCCTGTAATGAGTTTTTTGATTAAAAAAATCCAAAATGTAAACCCACCCACTCCCGCAAGCCCCCGAAAAAACAGGGTGCATTTTAGGAATAGTTAGAGACATGATCAATTTACACAAGATCATCAGTCAGACTATACAATAAATACAATTTTGGTTTTCACAAAGAGACAGAAAAAATTGCCATATACCGAATGGAAGTGGAGGTTCATGGAAACTCATGCAAAGTTGGCACAGATTGAGGCTGGGAATGGAGAGCTTTTAAAAGTAAAGACTTTTAAAAAATAAAGGAAGGGAAAGATCTTGAATCTATACCAAAAAAAAAAAAAAATAGAGAGAGTGGAAATGTTTGACAGAAATTACAAAAAAAAAAAAAATCATTCAGCTGATGAAGCCTGTGTACCCATATATATATCTACTTCCTTAGTTTTCCTTCCCACTGCTTTAGCAATAATTTTTCATCCCCAGAGACAAGGCAGAGCATTGCTGCCAGAGATAAGCATACCGTGGCTTGTGGGAAGCGTGGACTTTGCTGATCAGCATGCCAAAGAAGCTGAGTGTTTGGCAACAGCTAATTGACAAAATTAATAGCTGCTTGCCTTTTCCTCACAAGCAGAGATAATTGATGAGGTAAGGGGAAGTCTTCCAATCATATCTAAAGTTTGATTACCATTAAAGAAGTTAATACCAAAATTACTGACAGATGAACTATAAGCAGATAAACTTAGTACCATAAGGAATCAAATTTAAAACCCTTTGAAGAAGAAAACAAAAATTATTATCATGCAGAGACCTTAAACTGTACAGTGCAGCTGAAGCAATCAACATGGCATATGTAGAATATTAACAAGGAGTTTATAGTCAGTGTCATCTATGACTTGCAGAAACCTAGAAACTGCTTTTTTTAAAAGGTATATTGGAGAAGGAAAGAAAAAAAAGGAAACAAAAAAAGAATTGGATCTATACATGTCTGTCTTGCAGACGACAAAGAAAACTACATAATTTAATCTCAGGTTTGTGCTGTTACAGGTTACTTTGACCAAAAACTTACCATATATGTACTAAAGCTTTTTTAAAAACAAGTAAATACAGAAATATAAATGTAACAAGACACATTACATCAATACAACAGTTAGAACAAAAACATAAGTGGGAAAGAATTGATGAAGGAGAACAGATACGTAGACTCTTCTATGCCAAGAATAGTTTCCAACATGGCTGTATCCCCTTACAAAGGAGGAGACCCCTTCAGCTCTCAGTCTCCTCAGCTCCCCTCCAGTAACAACTGCAAAAATTACCCTGTCTCTCCATAGCAGAACAAACACCATTTGAAAAATCCTGTCCCACTCTCTCTTGATCCCAAAAGACAACAGTCCCAAACAGGCAAAACCAAAAGGAAAAGGTTACCATGAATTTGCCTTTCTTATTCCACTTAACATCATACTTCCTTGTACAAATAGTTCATCCCTTTTTGCTGCCAGTAGACCATCTCTGACATGTTTACTAAGCCATACTATGTACAAAGCAGTTTTCTAGGGAATCTTGAACTTCTCTTCAGTGTCTTTTCCTGTAAAGATATCCAAGTGGATATTGCTCTGGCAAAAGAGAGAGCTACCCTTGAGCAGTTGCCTTAGAAGAGGCGTCTTTCTGAGGCCGAACACAGTGGCCAAACACAGAGATTTTAAGTTCCCTTGTGAAAGAGAAGCTATATTAACAACACTCAGCAAGCAAATACTCAATCTATCCTCAAACTCCTTTTTCAAGTATGGAAAAGTACTCCTCTTCGAACAGGAGTGAGTCTGTTGCATAAAATAAACTAATGCCACTGCTTATTAGAGCTGCTCTGAAAATTAAATTTTCCTCTCTGGGAAAGACTAGAATTACAGGGTATTTGTTTTGATTTTACTTTTGTTGAATCATGACTAAGCATTGTTGCTGAAAAATTTCTCATGGCGTAGAAATTCCAAAACATTTAATTCAGAACTATCAAAATATATTGACTCAGCTCTGTCGGAATGGGATCACAACAGAGCCTAAATAGAATTAATTACTTAAAATAAAACATTACCATTTCCTCTATTGATAGAGGCATTTCCAAGAAAGCCACCACAGATCAACTGATTGAAATTCTGACTATCTCAAAACCTGAGCTGCAATGCCTACTGACTGAATCTACATGACAGTAAGTGACCCTGAGGTCAAGATTTATGTTAAGTTACATACTATTTACCCTCAGAAACACAATGGCAGGACCCAATGTGACTCAGTTTGCATGCACAAAGGGCACACCCTGCATTTAAAAGTGCATCGTATTACCTGCCGTCTAGGTAAGCTTCCATAATACATGACCATGTACTCCCATCACCTTCATGTAATCAATATCAAGCTGAAAATACAGTCTGACATCCTTCAAGTAAAGGTTCAACATCATCTGCTGTGAGGACAAGTAGAATTTCAATCTTCTTGAGAGAATAATACTGATAGCTAGAGCTGTGTCTTGGGACTACAACAGGACTTTTCAGCCCAGAAATATAGGAATAGTCTATTTGTAAGCAAAAAGTCACTTATGTCCAATAACAGTATATTTTTTACAATGAACAACTGAAATTTACATAACCATTCTTTCTGGAATGGTGATACTTGAGGCAATGAGGATTAGGATAAAGCAAAAAAAGAAACATGATACACTTCTGAGGTATGTCATAATCTGCACAGAGCATGCAGGAATTGCACTGCAATTCTGAAGGTAAGGAAGAAAGGACATCGTGATTCTGCACAGATGGTATAAAAGTTTTGATAGGGATTTGAAAGAAAAAAGAGAATTGAGCCTCTCACCCTTAGCCGATGGACAACCACAATAATTGCTGCCACTGACATTGGGAAAAATATTCAGCTTTCATCTTAGTTTTAGAAGTGAATCTTCAAGAACATTATTTCACTTCAAATCAACGCTGCACAGCTGGTAACTCTTCATATAACTTAGCTTGAACTAGAGTTAAAGAGAGAACAACTTTAATAAGACTGAAATGGAATTGCAGTTGTTTTTAACAGTATCCTTTGAACTGAATACTTTTGCAGCTGCTCCTTGACAAACTGTCAGTTTGTTTCACAAGGTCTAAATACAAATCCAATGCACAGAAAGAGGAATAACAGATGTGCTGCAGATTGACACACCATACCCCAGAGACCCACAGGCCACCCAGTCACAGGAGCAAGTTCAGAGGGGAAACTGGAGGACCATCAAGTATGACTTCAAATTATACAAATCACTGGCCACAAATTCAGATCAGTTGTCAATGGTGCATAAACTGTGGTTTCAGTTACAGAATGGCTGCATATATGTCTGACTGTAGTGGATGAACAGGACCATAAATAAATGAAATGGTTCAGTTCTCTGTGCTAAGGGAAAAGTGTCTTGCAAGAATTATTTATTACTACAATCTATATGAAGGATAAGGGAATACGACTAACTAAAAACCGAGAAATTTGATTCTGAAAAATGTATCCACTCGATATCTTTTTTATCTTTATTTTTCCTCATAAAAAGGGGAAAAAATTAAAAAAAACCCACAACACAATAAACACAATTTTAAGGCTGTTTTGGAGCTGGAGGTTTGGGCATTTGTTTTTTTGGGAGAGGGAGCTGTGGGGGTTTGATTGGGGTTATTTTTGAGTGGGGGATCAGAAGAATGGAGGGTGAAAATGAAAAAAACCACACCAAAAATACTATACCAAGTATACTATGGTGTACGACTTAGTCCTTATGATACTTACAAGGATTATCACAAGAGACTGAGTGAATCTTTCCACATCCTTTCTGACAATGTCTTTATTATGAATGACATTACCACAGATGGTGATATTTCTGTTTGTGGTCATATTTAACTAGAAAGCTGATAATGTTAGAATTAAAAGGCAAATGTTTGGTACAGAGTCAAAAATTTAACTCAAATAGAAGTTTCAGGGCATATGAAATGTGTTAAAGTTAATTGAAAGAAGAAAGAGAGAAGTGGTGGCTCTTACTATCGTAATATAATGACTGATTCCCACAACAAAATTTATTATTCTATCTTCTATTTTGTCTCAGAACACCATCACTACCTTTTTTTTTTTAAACTTCTAATTTATTGTACTACATTTTAAATTTCAAGTAGGAAGGATATATATGCTGCTGCTTTACATCTATTACGGGTCTCAAGTGGGGACAGTAGAAAGTTATTAGACAGGAAACTCTTCTATGAGGTAATAATCATTTTCAAATAATTGCAGAAATTTCAATTGCAGAAAACAGTTCTCATTCTTTAACACTGAGGTGCATTGTGGGTATCATCATAACTGATTTAATGCATGTTGTATACTTGTTGCATACTTGAGAACAGCTGAGAACCACATTTCGATTCAATAACAATATCAACAATTCTGATAATTATACTGTAAGACTCAAAACATTTGGTATTCTTCCTAAAAACAGTTCACTGAAAGAATTATGTTAACGAGAGGCTCATTTAAAACAACAATAAGAGTCCAGTTCTTATATTTGCAGAGAAAAGCTTCAAACCATGTTTATAAAACTTCAAAATAAGTAAAAATAACTCTCAAAAACCAAGGTAAATTTTCTTTAAATGTACCTTGATATTTTATAATATCATGATTACTTTCAAGTTACTTGCTGTGTAGACTATTCTTCAAACTTAGTACAACAATAGCAGTCATTAAATATTACTGATTGATAATATTGATTTTTGGTTCTTTTCATAGGGACTTTTCCATTTGTCAGGTTTTTTTCTCGTAAGTATGCAGAAGTAAGTAATGTCAAAGGTGTTTGTGGCATTTTCATTGAAGAAGTTAGGGAACAATAGCAGCAAAGAGCCAGAAAAATGTAATATATCATAATTTACCAGCCATTTAGAAGCTGAGGGTGGTGGAGTTAGTGGTGGAAATCAATTAAGTAATAAACACTGTTACTATTTTACGGGTACAGATCTTGTTTATGATAGGGGAAAATCTCCAATACTGTGACCACTCTCTGGTAATGGAATTCTGACATTGCAAAAGATAGAGGAAAAGGTGCCATATTCTTAGTTAGCAAAAGGCACTGATTTTTTTAACATCATGAAACATGCATTCTGTAAGACTGGACATAGAGTGAACAGTACAGTACGTTGATCCATCACCTCCTTTTTACGGGGAGTCAGTAATGTGAAATTGGAATTATGTAGAAACCAAGGGGAATTAAGATACTTGAAATCTTACAGTATCATGGTCTAATAGTACAGATGATTTTACAGAAGGATTTAATCAGCAGAGGATTGCTAGGACCTCTAAACATGAAAAGTGTCAGATATTCATTGCTGGGTCAGCTTTCTTGACTCAGTCTTAATCAAGACAAAATGCATGATGCCATTTTGAGTGACAAGTTTCTTTGCTAATGGGGATTTATTGTGAAAGCAGCATAATGAATTGAACAATTCTGAAGTCAGTTTTAAGCACAAAGGTCAGTAATTAATGTTTCCAACTTCTGCCTCTAAGAAATTTACATAGCCATTGAGATGGTTGAATTAAAATTAAACATTTACAATGAGGTTGCTTTGCATGTAAGGCAAAAATTATAGTTCCCTATAAAAATCTATTTACTTGTAAAACCAAAAAGATCCTAACACAATTTGTTATAGACTGTCACTTTGTACTTTTCATCAACTATATACAATTGACTGTTGCCCCTGGGAAAAAGACCTTCAATCGTTACAAATTGCCAGAAAAATACAGTAATGTCTTAACATCCCTAGTAAAACTAATATGTAAAATCTGTTGTACTAGTTTACCAGAAAAAAAAAAAAAAAAGCTTTCCAGATTATATAAACATCTTTTTACTTTTTATTACAACACCTATTTAGGATTATCACAATAACAATGAACTTTAACAGACTTCCTGACATCACCTCTATGATAGCAGATGTTTAGACCAAAATATTTCAATATTATTCTCTCAAGATATCAAATAAATAATAAAAGACATTCACTCAGTCACAAAGTACGTTCAACTAGTGAAGTATATTGATTCACTCAAAGTTCAGACTGATTATTACTTTCACAGGATTTATTAGTAAGTGTGATGCATTAAGATTTTCTACAGAAGCAATAACAAAACTGGACTTGGGACAACAGCAATGGAAAACAGTATTTACGAAATGCAGAGTCATAGAAGCAGTATCAACTTGATAGAAGTAACTAAAGAGCAGAATTGAGATTCCATTTGGTTTTCAGTACAGTTGTCAGACAGAGTAGTCCAAGCATTACAGTCTTTGACAACAGCAAGAGAGGGGACAATATCCATCTTACAGGTGGATATTAAAACAAGAGGAGAAGAACTAAATGTTTCCATGACAGACATTCTTCTCCTTGGCCTTGTCACCTGTATTCTACTACAGTAAAAAAAAAAAAAATCCAAAAAGTTTTTTCAAAAGGGACTTCTTAACACTTTTTTAGAAGTGAAAAGCAGTCAGCAATAAGACAACTGAGAAAGACAACTGAGAAGGTTTTCACTGAACCCCGAGAGCAGCCAACTGCTTATGAAAACTTCTCATCAGTACTCCCCAGGATGCTTGTGACATCTGCCACTAACATGCAACTCCCATCTAGTTTAGAGTCACAATCTAGAGATAATTGGCTCACTAGACATGCTACTCAGTAAAATGTATTAATTCGCCTGTCTCTAGGGCCACTATGATCCTCAAAGGCAGATTTAAGAGGTTAAGAACACCTGAATGCAAAAGTATCAAGATGTATTGAAGAAAGAAGCTTCATGTATGATTGTAACAAATTTATTTCATCAAGTCTATGATGCTTAGATTGTTATCAGTCCTCTTTCTTTGCCTTCCACCCTTCCCCACACTAGTGCCCTTAAGCTGCTCTTGCATTTCTTTCTTGTTCTTCCAAATGTAAGATGTTTTATTTTTTATTCATCAATTATCAAAACATAATTTTGCACAACCTCATGATAACATATGAACATATACTTTATGTCAGGCAAGGCAATTATGTGCTTTATGTTACATCATTAGTTCTTTATTGCATAAGTAAGACTGAAGATAAATATCTTGTAAGGCAAGTTACACTATACTTGTCTTGCTATATTAAGAAGACATTAACTGAAATATGTTATATATCTTTTCAACCAAGAATAGCATTGATATAAAAAACTTATGCTGAATAGGATGAGCTCTAATGAAGTAAGTTGGGACTGTTATTTGTATAGTCAGCTCCTTAAAGAATCACTTAAAATTTCTCCCTATATAAAAAGACTTGCAGTATTTTTATGGGGTTAATGACTTTATCAGCAAGTAATGTCATATCATTAGAATATCTCTGTACTTGTCCCACAGGTTATATCATATTGCTCATTTTAGTTTCATATAACTTAGTGTTCACCTTGGTGATCCTGCTTTTTTATCAGCCTGTATTTATGCTCACACACTTGTATGTGAATATTGCTAACTTTTTCAAAAGAGAATAATCATACACTTTCGTCTCAATTATTTTCAAATTTAAAAAAAAACAAAAGTCACAAAATGAAATGCCATTGAAAGGGGAGAGAGCAATTTGTCTAAATTTTCTTTATGTTTCTGAACTGTCATTACTATAATAACTAAATACCTCACATATTGTAACATAATTGTCTTCATGCCACTCCTCTAAAGTAAAACTTTGGTATTATTTCTGCTTTACATCTGGGGAACTAGGGCACAGAAACTCTACACAATTTTGCCATAACACTGACTCAGATTAAGAGAGTATTCAAGTCTTAGTAGACACTGGTAAGCACCCTCTTGGATCTCTAGCAAATTTGTCATCTACCTTTCCAAGTGAGCAAGTAAAATGAATATTACAGCAAAGACTGCAATGACAAATGAGAAATGAAACTTCACATATACAATCATTAGCTTTCTGAAGAGGTGTTTTGTCCACATGGCTCCACAACTCTTACAAGGGAGTCCGTAAATATTTTAGGTAAACCAAGGAACAAACTTCTACTTTACCATATATCTCATTTCTCTCATACATTTGCCTTCTTTTTCTTAATTTTCAGTATATAAAGGGAACATATGGGGAAAACTGGGAAACCTTCAGATTTTAGATGCATTAAGTGCAGACCAAAGACAGCCAGTTCTGTGTCTGGGTATAAATCATCAACTTCCACGAAGGCCACGTGACGTGCTCTGTATACATAGGGGCCTAAAAGCCTGCTAAATGACACTGAAAAAAATATGTTAAAATTTTTTTTCTGGTAGTATGGAGGAATAAAAAGAATTAGAAAATGGTATCAAGTAGGGGAGGGCACCTGTTCATTGGAGCTCATAATCTGAGATTTTATTTTATTCTCTGCATTCCAACACTGCATAGACTCAGCAACAGATCTTCCATCTGCGTGACGTCAGGAGACACATGATATGGTTGTTGCAACACTTTCCAAGGATGAGAACAGGACTGGAAAACCTTTAAGTGGTCCCAGTGCAACACCTCGTTTATCTTCCTGTGCAAACTATGGATGATTTCTGTATCCTGACCATATCATTCTGAAAGCTAACCTATCTCTTCACAGAATGCTAAACAGAATTTAGACTTTTACCCATAATTTGTAACCTTGCAGCTGCTAAAATAATCCCTTCAGATTAAGATGCACACTCAAAGATATTACTTTGTTTAACTCCTGTGAGTCAATGTGGCAATGAGTGTATCTGAAAAGTAAAAATCTTAGTATTCTTCACCACCCAAAAAATTCCTCTGCAAACACTTCAAGAGCTTTAGAACGTAATCACTATCAAAAACAAGTTGGTAGAAAATACAGATTTCTTCTGAAAGCAAAAAAGCTTGACTGAAACTTTGATTTTTTCCAGTCTACTTCATATGAGTACTTTTATACACTAAGGTTATAAGCGTTAAAGTTTAGGGATACTTCTAAATATTGAGAATTATGTCAGTGATACCTTCACTGGAAAAGGGATTATAATTTGACTTATCTTTCTGTCTGGCATTACTGATTTTATGTAACATACAGCATAACAAGGCATAGAAGGATATCTCCACTCTGATATTGGGGCATTTTGTTCTAGAAAGGGATAAGCTAAAGTGTAGAACAAACAAAAAGTTTGAAAGTGAGCTGAAGAAAAAATAAAAATTAGTGAGGAGTTTGCTGGCACCTGAGCTCCTGGAGAGGAGCTCCTTCACCCAGCTGGGTCTGCACACAAGCAGCAAAGGCCACAGCTTCTACCTCCTCCAAGGTAACACCTCAAACGGAACTTTCATGAGCAGTACTTGAAAAGGTTAGCATGTACAAGGTTAGCCCTTGTGCAGGACACCTGGAAATGAAGTAAGTTTCTTGAGTTTGCTCTCTTTCTTACCTCCCATGAACCTACAGAGAACAGAACCACAATCTGCTGCTCCTTTGGGAGGAAGCATAAAAGTCAACTTGAAACTTCAATGGCAAGCACCTGCTGTGTGTTTGCTCTAAAATACTTATCACATAAAACCAGTTTCAGTGAACTGAGGTTTAAGGTCTAAGCACACTGAGTGGAAACATATTGCTCACAGCTATATTTATTTCTGTATAAATGTCTTTTGATTACCTTTGCTTAATACAAAATTAGGGATTGCATTGCTCTTTACAACAACACTCTGAGGACCTGCTCTTTTATTCTTACTGTATTAGTCCAATTTGTTCTTTGAAGCAATTAAAAGCCTAACCTTTCCATTTGTGCCAAATTAGTAGGAGATGAATCTTCTTTTTACCCATAATTGGGAAACATTTTCTTTACTCCTGAATCTAAAAAAAGTCCTAAACTCCAACACAGATGTTTCATCATATGACACCTGTGTAATTGTTCTCATGTTGCTATGGGAAACTCAGCTTTTTATACCTTCAAAATAATTAGGCCTCAAGCAATAAGTGTTGCTTATAATAAGGCCTGGCTGGATAATGTTTGTCAAACAATTTGATCAATTATGCCATAATAATAATTTCCTTGAGTTTAGGGTTGATGGTTTTCTTATTTGTCAAAATGTGACAACCAATTCAGCATGATACAACAGACAATTATAACAGTCTCTGGTGTAAAAGTTGAGATCAGGGAGAACAAAAGCAGAGGAAGGAAAATAGTGCTGAGGAAGCGGCTTTGCTTGCTTTGTAATACAGAAAAGATCAAGACAAATTTAATTTGTATGATATATTCACTGGTTTTAAGATTACACAATGAAAATAAAAGATTTCTGTAAAAGGACGGATTCAAAGGGATGATACTGAAAAAAAGAAATCAATGTATAGGATTTTTTCAAAAGATCTACTAGGTTTAGTCCATTCCACTCTTAGTTCATTGGGCATTTTTTGACAGGGAGGCACCGGAGACATACATACACGATCTATGAGATCTAAAATATGTCCGATTTATTAGGATAGCTCAGGGTTTTTATAGCATCTGTATACAGGATCTCGTGACAAGAAGCATACAATTGGTTACAGGTCACTGTCCAGTTGTAAACATGCATTACAAATAGCTTTATAATTGGTTATTAACAGGTAACAAGGCAATAGTTTACTTTATCGAACTCCACCTTCTTCTTGGCACCAATTTCTCTTTGTTCTCGAAAAGACACCTGTAGCCATCTTGGGACCTATAACTTATAGTACCTATAAAACTATGTAAAAGTTTATAAAAGTCTATAAAAGTACCACACACAATATAAATTACTCATACATTCATCATGTTCCTCCCACAGGCATTGCTGTGATATGTTCTCTCATAAATCATCAAGTCCTGATTACATAGTCTTTAGGTTTTTTGGGGGGGGGGGGTTGTGATTAGCGAATATTTGTTTCAGCAATCATTACTGAACTTTGATCAACATCCATTGTTATTTTTTATTACTGGTTTTTTGAGGATGATTCTTATCTTTGGTGTCAGAAACTGTACTTGACATCAGTGCAGCAAGCTACCTCTGCATATGTTAACCCAGCACTGGCAGTGTGGAATCGATATGC
>NW_020955697.1:784801-895130 GCF_003031625.1 Empidonax traillii
CATAGTCTTTAGGTTTTTTGGGGGGGGGGGGTTGTGATTAGCGAATATTTGTTTCAGCAATCATTACTGAACTTTGATCAACATCCATTGTTATTTTTTATTACTGGTTCTTTGAGGATGATTCTTATCTTTGGTGTCAGAAACTGTACTTGACATCAGTGCAGCAAACTACCTCTGCATATGTTAACCCAGCACTGGCAGTGTGGAATCGATATGCTGCTTAAATATAGTTTCAGGCTACCAGGAAGACTTTGCCACCTGGATCAAATCCAGGTCATTGGGATTCCAGATCCAGATACAGGTTCAGTTCCTGGGTTTTCCACTGATTTCTTCTGTGAAAAGAAGGAAGCTTCTGTGAAAGATGTTTCAATTTTTCTGTTCAGCAGTTCTTTACCAGCAAATAGGAAGAATAATATCCTCCTCTTAACAGTTGACAGTTTACTTCTTATTTAAGTTATACTAGAAGTAGATCAATTGAACACATAAACTGGCTGATACACAGTTAACCTTGCAATAGTATTTATGTCATTATTACCCTTATTAGAGTAAGTGCTTTGGAGGGCTTTATTGTTTAGAATTATCAATAAAGAACTTTTCACCATCATTAAATATATGTTGAAAAAAAAAACCAGAACAAAAACTAAACATAGCAGGAGTGCTGACTTATTTTCCTGAAGGAAACATAAATCTAGGCTCTTTTCTTTCATTAGGACTAGTGAAAGTAACACAGTCATTTATCATCAGCTATCAGAGGCGAGAGTTGTTACACCCCCAAAATATTATGACCATGTGTCCACTTTGCACAGAAATCACACATAGTGAAGACAAAATGGCCTTTATTGCAGTGTGAGCTAACTTTTTATCTGGTAGAGCATGGAATGTGTGGAATTTGAGAGGATTTTAGGGAGTCTTCATATAAGGGACTGACTAAATATGGGTAAGGGAGATAGAAAGACAGGGAAAAGCTATAAATTTTAACTAACAGGGCTAATGAGCTTAGGGGCTACAAGCAGATAGGGACAGGATTAACAATAATTGAAACTGCATATTACATACAAAGCAGGATATTTTCTAACAAAATTGTTTACTAAGTTGAATAAACATAACACTTTTATAACATGAAAAGCAGTCTCTGAGGTAGAAGGTCATCTGTTGTCCAGTAGTTTAGCTGCATTCCAAAGCTGTCTTTTTTCAATTCTCTTTTTCTTCAGAAGTTTTTCTCCACCATGAATACATCTCTTGCTGTGAACTTCCAACCATCAGCCCTGAAAATATCTTAGAGGAATCAGTGTATCTGTAGTCTTGTTTTTGAATTGAGATTTCCGTTTGATGAAAAAAAAATTGGAAATTCTTCAAAACTTAAAGGATTTCCAGGGATGACAACCTGAGCTTATTTATTACTCAGCTAATTGATCTGCTATTAAGGACTCTAAATGCACTTTAATTTAGTGTTGAAGTCCAGTATAGAGAGCAAACTTGAGTGGATGAAAAAAAAGATAGACTAAAGCATACAGATTTATGGAGGAATAAATTTCAGAAAGGTTTATGTAATCANTTTTTGGGGGGGGGGGGTTGTGATTAGCGAATATTTGTTTCAGCAATCATTACTGAACTTTGATCAACATCCATTGTTATTTTTTATTACTGGTTTTTTGAGGATGATTCTTATCTTTGGTGTCAGAAACTGTACTTGACATCAGTGCAGCAAGCTACCTCTGCATATGTTAACCCAGCACTGGCAGTGTGGAATCGATATGCTGCTTAAATATAGTTTCAGGCTACCAGGAAGACTTTGTCACCTGGATCAAATCCAGGTCATTGGGATTCCAAATCCAGATACAGGTTCAGTTCCTGGGTTTTCCACTGATTTCTTCTGTGAAAAGAAGGAAGCTTCTGTGAAAGATGTTTCAATTTTTCTGTTCAGCAGTTCTTTACCAGCAAATAGGAAGAATAATATCCTCCTCTTAACAGTTGACAGTTTACTTCTTATTTAAGTTATACTAGAAGTAGATCAATTGAACACATAAACTGGCTGATACACAGTTAACCTTGCAATAGTATTTATGTCATTATTACCCTTATTGGAGTAAGTGCTTTGGAGGGCTTTATTGTTTAGAATTATCAATAAAGAACTTTTCACCATCATTAAATATATGTTGAAAAAAAAAAACAGAACAAAAACTAAACATAGCAGGAGTGCTGACTTATTTTCCTGAAGGAAACATAAATCTAGGCTCTTTTCTTTCATTAGGACTAGTGAAAGTAACACAGTCATTTATCATCAGCTATCAGAGGCGAGAGTTGTTACACCCCCAAAATATTATGACCATGTGTCCACTTTGCACAGAAATCACACATAGTGAAGACAAAATGGCCTTTATTGCAGTGTGAGCTAACTTTTTATCTGGTAGAGCATGGAATGTGTGGAATTTGAGAGGATTTTAGGGAGTCTTCATATAAGGGACTGACTAAATATGGGTAAGGGAGATAGAAAGACAGGGAAAAGCTATAAATTTTAACTAACAGGGCTAATGAGCTTAGGGGCTACAAGCAGATAGGGACAGGATTAACAATAATTGAAACTGCATATTACATACAAAGCAGGATATTTTCTAACAAAATTCTTTACTAAGTTGAATAAACATAACACTTTTATAACATGAAAAGCAGTCTCTGAGGTAGAAGGTCATCTGTTGTCCAGTAGTTTAGCTGCATTCCAAAGCTGTCTTTTTTCAATTCTCTTTTTCTTCAGAAGTTTTTCTCCACCATGAATACATCTCTTGCTGTGAACTTCCAACCATCAGCCCTGAAAATATCTTAGAGGAATCAGTGTATCTGTAGTCTTGTTTTTGAATTGAGATTTCCGTTTGATGAAAAAAAAATTGGAAATTCTTCAAAACTTAAAAGATTTCCAGGGATGACAACCTGAGCTTATTTATTACTCAGCTAATTGATCTGCTATTAAGGACTCTAAATGCACTTTAATTTAGTGTTGAAGTCCAGTATAGAGAGCAAACTTGAGTGGATGAAAAAAAAGATAGACTAAAGCATACAGATTTATGGAGGAATAAATTTCAGAAAGGTTTATGTAATCAATACCATAGAAGACAAAATCCCCAAGATCTCCAGACACTAACAAACCTGATTTATTAATACAAATTACAAAGAGAAAAATTGCTCAGGCTTCACAGTTCTTCCTAAGATTTTACACATAGTATTCATTTGCATATAAATACTACTTCATCGATTACTAAGAGGTTAAAATTCTTAAAATCTTCCTTATACAAAAGCAAAACCAAAAAGACCCAACCAACAAACCAAACCAAAAAAAATTTAAAAAACACCCAAACCACCAACAAAAAAGCAACACAAACAAACAAAACCATAAAAAGGTGAATAAAGACTGAAAATCTACTCATCAAGAGAAATTAGAGACCTAAAAGGAAAAAGGTATTTCCAATCTCAATTTAATTTGTATGTGTTTACTCTGAATAACTCAGGACATGTTTTAAGTGTTCTAAACTAGCTTCTAAACTGAACCACAAGTTTATTCTATTATTTCTTAGATTATTACTATTAGGTGTCCACTGTAGTTTTCATATTTCTCTGGGAAATGTTCATGTTGGGCTTTTTAGCTTTGCTCAGTGGGTACTAAGTTCTTCTTAGAAAATGAACATACACTCGAAGGTCTAAACTGATCTAATTACTAATTTGATCCTTTCATTTCACTTACCAAAATAACAGACAAAGCTGTAGAGCAAAAGATTATTTATTTTTTCTTTTTTACTCACATATGGCTTACAGGTATCTAATTACACCACTTCAATTTGTGTCAGGTTTTTCCTTAAAGAATATAAACAGAACAATTCAGCTCATCTTAAAAAGAAGAAAATTTTAAAAAAGAAAATTTTACAGATTAGTAAGAAGTAAAGTTAATCAGCTTTAAAATGGCTTATGCTAAAAATAACAGAGAAAATAAAATGCACTATATCCGTAAACCCAAGCAATGCAGACCTATTTTAATAGGGCAAATTAAAAAAGCTTTGCTAGACAGGGTTAAAATTTTCTAAAAGCTTTTCCCTGATTTTGTTCTTCTATTTTATTCCTGATTTGGTTTCAGTCTTTTTCATATAAATATATGTCTAGTCAGTGAGGCTAGTACTTTGGAGGAGGGGGTTTGTTTGGGCTTTTTCATGTGTTTTTTTTTTCTTTTTTTCTTGTTGTTGTTGTTGTTGTTGTTGTTGTGTGGGTTTTTTTGTTTTGGTTTGGTTTTTTTTTACAATCACAGCTCCTTTTTACTTCCTGAAACATAGCCTTTCAAGATATTGATTTTTAATTGCATATGAATTTTTTCTTAATTTATATTTGTGCTTTCATTCATTGAGTGTTTTTCCAATGCAACAATTGTCTGTTTATCTGTTGCTCCTCTGAAGGTTCATTATTAATGAGATTTTATTTTTTAATTTCTTATTGCTTCTGTCAGTGTAGAATTCTCTCTTCTAAAAATTATATTTACACATATATATTTAGTAATCCTTATACTGAAAAAATAATTATGGGTCAAATCTTCAAAAATGCTGTGCGCTTAGAGAAGAAACTTGTGAAAGGGAGCCGTTTGCCAATATCTGTACTTTTCATGGCAGTTAATGCCAGGAAAGTGAAGAAATCATGGAAACTCTTCAGGCATTACATTGCCTGAAACGATGAAGATTCAAAACCCTTAGTATGCTAAAGCTACATTTGCAATATTTAACTGGAAATTGCATGGTTTCATACTTTAAAATTTTTATTTTTCTATGAAAGTGAATAGCACCATGAAACAATTAAATCTGGAACTACTACTTAGAAGTATCTTGTGGTCTACTATAGGACGTGAAACTAGGCTCTTCTGACTTCATAAAACATTCTTTATCACGATTTGTTTCTTATATCTTGGTCTTGTCTTTGAAAAGAAGAAAACAATAGATATTTTCACAAAGTTTTTCCTTATATGTTGAAAAAGAGGGGCTCAAACAAAACATATAGATTTCTTAAAAAACTCATGCAAAGGTGTACTCTTTGAAAGCCAAGAATCCCACATATCTCCTGTAGTTCTAATCTTGAGATTGTACCCCTTCTTTCAGTACTAGATGGAGACAGAGATTACAGTCTAGATGAGAAAAAATGAACATTCTTTTTAGAAAAAAATCTACATTCCAAAGTAGGTAGTTTTAAACATTATACAGATATCCCACTGAATTATTGAAGATTTCTGAGGTAAGAATCCAAATTGCAACTTTCAAAAGTAATGTCATATTTCTGAATTGAAGTTTGGTGTATGAGACACTATCATTACCTTTTTTAGATTCAGTGGCACTTTTAATGGAATTTTGTAATGTTTTCATGAGAGATCAGACTGTACAATCTAATGAATAACCCTTTTACCTGACTGCACATCTGAACTGCATGTCCTGAGTTAGAGTGGTAACTGAGTGTTCCATCAATTTTGACAAAATAAAATCTCTGTTCCAATATATCCTTAACCATTCTAATATAAGCCTTTGTGGCATTCAGACAGAGAAAGGATTTAAAAGATGTCTTCTACAAGCTGAGTTACCAAAATATTAGACTAAAAGACAGAAATTTGTCTACTGCAAATGAAGTCCAGACTCCTCAATTCCACTGCCTTTACTTCTACCAAAAGTGCCTGGGAAAAAAAAAATGCCCAAGCCTTGTTCCATGTTAAATGAAGCCTATTTTCAGTGTGAAACTAATTTATCTATGTACCTATTTCAGCTGGGACACTCCCTCTCTGCCCAGATACTTCCCCTCAGCCCCCAAACGTGCAGAAAACTGATATCCATCCCATAATACTAGTTAGAGGCTCCAGAACTGAGGGTGGTTTGGAAGCTGTTCAGTGAAACCATCAAAGTGAAACTATTTTACAGCTTGCTGCTGCTTTGTCTCCAAACTCATTTGATTTTGTTGTCTGATAGCTTATAGCATGTCGAATATGGCCTAACATGTTATACTCAGTATTTTGTCTGTATCCTCTGTTCATTGGCATTCCCTTACTGCCCTGCCATGCCACAGTGTCAAATTTCCCATACAGCTCAATATACATGCTCTAGACAGAATATGTTTTAAAGTGCAGTAGTACACACCAATGCTATGTTAACTCTAGGATCACATAAATAAGCATTAGAATATTATTTTATCTTTACAAGTTTCTGATTATTGTTTCACAAAAAAAAACCCCAACATACAATGAAAATAACATAGTCCTCTGAGGAGGGATTCCAGACAAAAAGAATGCATAATGGTAATTTGAGGCAAAATGTTAATTATGCTTTTACTTTTGCAGAAAAAGATGGGTAGAGAACCAAAAAGCTCATCCCATCTGTGTTGTTCTTTCTTCTGTGTTCCTAGTGAATGGAATTTAATGTTCCAGTACTGTCAGAGTTTCTTAGGATTTGGAGCTGTTGTTTTTCCTTCCTGTTCATCATCATTTTAGATGTTAATTCTGTACAATTTTTTAATAAAAACTTTCATGTTCCCTAGTAAACATAGCTGTTCAATACTGAATGTGCAAATTCAAAGAAATGAGTTAAATACCTTCACATTCCTTCTTCTCTCCAAAAGAAATGCCTATTAAATTGGCAGTGATAGAATGATGGCATATCACTTGCATACATTATTCAGTGAAAAGATCTGGCATACCATTTGGTGAGAAAGTAATTACAATCTATGTTAACACAATATGCATGGTATGTCACTGATTGAACATTGAGTTATGTTTGATGTCAGTCATTTCTGGATTTTTTTCCCTTTACCAACTGCATATTTTACAAAACTCTGAGAAAAAAATGATATTGTAGGGAATGTATTTTGTTACAGATCACAGCAGGGTTTTTTTTTGTTGTTTTTCAGAAAAGGCAGGGAAGAAAAATACTGTTAACAGTAGTAATAAGTTAAATAATATTTAATGATCTAGAAGATTTAAATTATCTAGAAGATTTAAACATAAAACACAATCCCAAGACATTATTCCAATGGATGAAGTGCACTACTAGGAGGCACTCTAAGATATTTTTGTTCCCCAACCACCACATGTAGAATACTTTGCAATAATTCTCTGCATCCTGGCATCAAGGTCAGAGGGGTACCATTTTCAGGACTTTAGAATGCAAGATGAGATTTTCTCAGAATCACTGATTTCATGTTTGGTTCTTAAAAATTTTCATTAAATGTCTCTTTACTAATAGGTACACTCTTAGCAATGCCAGTTCATTTTATCAAGACTATTTTATGTGTTTGTTTTATGATAAGAAAATATCATACACACTTACTATTTTGACACTGAATAAGTTTTCAAATAACAATTTCAGATGATAGGGAAAAAAAATCACCAAAATAAAAGCATCTGTCAGTTTATTTCAGCTGAGACCTGGTTCATACTTGTTCGTAACAGATGGGAACATAAATATTATGTACCTTTTCAAGTTTCGTTTTGTTTAGACTAACCAACCTCTTCAGAGATTTCAAGGTTGTAGTTGCTTTCTTAATTATCAATACCTTTGTGGCCAACTGATTCTCTGATGAGCTGAGAGTAGATGTACTGAAAACAAATGCTTTTTTATTACTTTGATTGTGTGGTGGTGTCCTGGTTTAACCCTAGCAGACAACCAAGGACCACATAGCCTCTCACTTCCTCCCTATCTACTGGTCAGAAGGTGAGAAGAATCAGGAAAAAAATTTCCAACCTGTGGGTTGAGATACAAACATCTTAATAATTGAAACAAAGTAAAATATTATTATAATAATGATAATAAAATATAAGTATACTACAACACTACTAATAGTAATTAAAAAAATTAAATCCAAGAGAAAACAAAAGATGTACTATTAAAATTGCTCATGTAGGGACAAGTGTAATTGTACAAGAATTTGTAATGGAAAGCTAGGAGTTGTTTCATTTAGGAAAGCTGCAAAATGCCTGACTGGTTAGATATTTTTCCCTTCCTTCTGCATTTCGGAGAAAGCTACAGGGAAGAAGCTGTGAGCAAACTCTCTCTCTCTGTGTTATGTAGAGAGAAAACATGTTTGCAGACATGCACAAGGCCTCCTTGGGCCAGAGAGGTGAGGAAGGAGAGAGAGAAGATACAAGAAGTCTGGAGGAGGCAGGGCATTGCCTTTTGCCCCTGAAGATTTGATGAGCTACATCACAAAAAAGTGGTCCTTGCAGCTGAAATAAACTTTTTTTTTTTTTTAATCCTTCCACTGCCTTGCCATTCTTGGAAAGAATATCTGCATATGTTTACCTTACACTCATCATCTGCTGACTGATATCCAGCCCATTTCAAAGCAGTGACTGGCCTCTTCTAGTCATATTCCCTCAAGTTATATACTGGGCATGGCATTCTATGGTATGGAATATAATTTTGAACTGTTCAGTTCAGCTGTCCAACCTATGTTTCCCTAAGCCTCTTGTGTACCAGCAGACAATGGGAAACTAAAAAGTCCTTGATTTAGGGTAAACACTACTCATCAACAACCAAAACATCAGGGTGTTATCAACATTAATCTCATACTAAATGCAAAACAACACTGTACCAGCTACTAAAAAAAATCCCTTTATTTTTCTAAAACAAACAAACAAAAAAAACCCCGTACAAAAACGCAAACAAAAACAAAAATAAAAACAAACAAACCCCCCCCCCAAACAAACAAACAAAAAATCCCAAAAAGAACCCCCCAAAAAAAACTAGGACATCACTGGATGGCAATTACCCACCAAAGCCACTCTATAACTCCCCTCCTCAGCTGGATAAGGCAGAGAAAATGTAACAAAAGGCTCACGTGTCAAGAGAAGGACAGAGAGAGATCACTCACCAACTACCATCATGGGCAAAACAACTTGCCTTGTGGAAATCTGTTTCATCTATTACAAATCAAATCAAGGTAAGCGACAAGAGATGAAACCAAAGCTTGAAACTCCTTCCCCCACCATTCCTTTCTTCTTTAGATAACTTTAGTCCCAAATTCTCTACCTCTTCCCCTTAGCAATGCAGAGTGCTGGGGAATGGGGATTGTGGTCAGTTCATCACATGCTATCTTTGACTATCCTTCCTTGTTAGGGAGAAGACTCCTCACACTCTTTTCTCCAGCTACAGTTTATCCTCTTCTTATTTATGTTATCCCAGGGGTGCTACTACTCTTGCTTATGGGCTCAGCTTTGGGCCAGCAGTGGGTTTGTCTTGGAGCTAGTGGACACTGATTGTGTAAGACATGGTGGAAAGCTTCTAGCAACTGGCCACAGAAGCCACCCTTGTAGCCCCACCACTACCAAAACCCTGCAACACAAACCCAGTAAAATGGTGTATTTCAACATTCAGTAAAATATCTCTGAAATCTGATAAAATGAGACTTTGTTGTTGTTGTTGTTTTTTGGTTTTTTTTGTTTGGTTGGTTTGGGTTGGGTTTTTTTTGGTTTTGTCCCCAGATGTGTTTTTTCTTCTGTAAACTATATTTTATTAGATCATGCTTTGGTAACTAAGAAAGTATCTGAAACCCAGTACAAAATACTCAATTCTTTAGGTAGTCCCAATAAGGTGGCTTTTAAACAACCAGCCCCACTCCTCTGCCACTTGAAAAGTCCTTCAAGAGCTCTTGGTGAGTTCACATTGTTAGTTTTTCCATATAATGAGATTTCTTTTGTATCGTCAAACTCCATATCCCTTAGGACAGTCGTATGGGATTTTTTTCTGTAACTGGGCATTTTTCCAAATATCTAGTGGAGCAGATTCTCAGACTTTTAGGAAAAAAACTGAGCATACTTTCATAACAGTCCGAAGCATGAGCAGAATGTGCAGTTAAACTGACTGTACTTAATTTTCACATAACACACAGTTCATCCATCATTTACTAATAACAGAAGTTCCAATACTGTGCCCAAGACATTAAAAATTCTTAAGCTAAATTTTCTTGGTATTCAACAGTTAAGATTTATGATTTGTCCTGGTACTGAAAATACATCAAGGCTTATTCAGTTGAGAATTGTCATATCTGTACAAACTCAGAACATCTCAGTTTCTTATAAAAGGTGATGTATTTATCAGACTATTTAACTTTGATATGGGAAAAGTTTCTAGAGTTAACTACCTACTTTGGGGTTTGAGATCACTCCTAGGAGATATGGAAAAAGAATTTGTTTTATCCTCTGAGTACTTGTGCATAAGAACCAAAGTGTGCTGTGATTGACTGTCGGTTGATCTTATCAGCAACATTACTGTTTAAAATCCCAGTTCTTCTGATCTTACTATTCTATCTGTTAGAAAGGCGGGTGGAGAACACTAGCAAGTTTCACTGTTTGAGCATAGTAACAGGCAGCTTATTTGGGCACACTGCATTAACATTACTGTTTCTGGACAGTTTATTTCCTTCTGTCTCCTGCATTTTTTGTTCATACATTGTTACTATGGTGTAGCCTGTCTCAGTAATATCTTCTGTCTTCCATAACATGATACATTTCAGAAAGATGTATCAGAATACCATAAATTCCAAGAGATAGACCATTTTGTTTTTCTCGGATGAAACATGCTGTATTTAAATCTCTACTAAAATTTTACTTGCCTCTCTCACTCTGGGACCAGTATGAGACAGGGTTGCTTTTCTAAGATTTACTTTTTCCTTCAAAATATTTGTCTTGATACTTATCTGTCATTTGGCCATTATTCTTAAAATAAAGGAGCCTTGGTTGGTGTCCAAGGCCATATTCAAGCTGACCTCTTGAAGATACTTGATGTTAAATGTGATGTTAAACTGATACTCAGTTTCTGGATGTGATGAACTTCGGAGAATAACTACAAGACACCTAGCAAGGAACTAAGTACTTTATCTGAATGATCACTGGTTGATGCTTCACAAATCTTTTCTCTGCCACATATTCTGTAGAACCTTATTATGCTTAGAAATATTACTGAATGAAATTGTTTGTTCTGGTTCCTGGGAGATTAATGCACATCTGTGTTGATCAGGAACTACTGAGGTTTGGATACCTTGGCACAGCATGACACCAAATTGGCACATAGTTTAAAAATAAAACATGCATTTATCTCACCATTAGGGTGCATATAGAATAACAGCAGTGGGAGAGTCCATAACTCAAAAATTACTGTAGTGCTATTAGTTACTTAAGTTTTAGGTACATTTAAGAACTTTCATTTTTCCTACTTTCATTGACTAGTAACAGAGACTCCTATGACAAATAGGAGTTTGAAAGTTTTATCAAAAATCATGTCAACAGCCTTTATTTTTAGAGCAAATCTTTACCTCACACATCTTGATATATTTTTTTATACTTTAGTGGTTTAAATATTTAAATTTTTTTCATACTTTTGTCTCAATTTCTTAGCAAAACACACAAATTTTATCCTCAGCAAGGATATTCTAAACCATCACTCCTCACATAGTTTTGATCTCTATAGAGATCATGACCTCATATCAAAAAAGATTACTCTATTGCTTGAGATTAAAGGATTCAGATTCAAGGCAGGGCTTTCAAAAAGCCAAAAGTGACATCTACAACACCTAATAAACTCGAATCTTAATCTGTTTAAACACAACAAAAAGTAGAATTCCCACAGATGCTAAGCCACTTCATTTTATCTCAAGTCTTCATGAAAGTCTAGATTCTTCTGCAGGCCTAGTTCATTGTTCGTGAATGATGCTGACATATTTCTATATGCAACAAAAGCTAAGCTGTTAACAGTGAGATTAGACTCATATTCATCTTTTCATGTTTTCCAGATATCTAAAATGTGGACAGGAAGAGTGGAAAGGTGGTAGAAAAAGGACACTGAATTCATGACTGAATAGAAACTACTGCTATGAAAGGAACCTTTGGTCACCAAGACATATTGAGAGTATGGAAGAGAAGAGAACATATGAAAGGAAAGGAATTTATAACCAACAAGATGTTTACTGGGATATAATTTCAATTTGCTTTAACTGTCCAGTCCAATGGTGTGTTATGTTTGTCTACTTTTTTTACATTCACGAATATGAAATACTTTGAAACAGCTAGCTAGATATTTGTAACAGTTAAGTTCATTACAATAAACCTCTTGAAAATGTTCTATCCTACCCCCAATCTGTACATATATTTGGGGTTGTATTCTGTACTCTGCTCTCCATTGCTGGTAAAATCCTTGCAAGAATTCTTTTGAACAGATTAATACCCACTAAAACAGAAGAACTTCTACCTGAAAGCCAGTGTGGTTTCCGAGCCAACAGAGGTGCCACAGACATGGTATTTGTTCTCAGACAACTGCAAGACAAGTGTAGGGAACAGAACATAGGACTCTATGTAACCTTTGTTGATCTCACCAAGGCTTTTGATACTGTGAGTAGAAAAGGTCTGTGGAAGATTTTGGAATGTTTAGGATTCTTATTCCTTAGGATTCAATTCCTTAAAATTATCATCTCGCTTCATGAGGACCAGCGTGGTAAAGTCAGATATGGCAATGCACTTTCTGAGCCCTTTCCAATAGCCAGTGGTGTGAAGCAAGGCTGCGTTCTCCCACTAACTTTATTCACAATCTTCTTCAGCATGATGCTCCAAAGGGCCATGGCAGACCTCGATGAAGAAAATGGTATCTACATTTGATATCGCACCGATGGGAGCCTTTTCAACCTAAGGCGACCGAAGACCCACACTAAGACATTAAATCATCTTGTCCGTGAGCTGCTTTACGCTGATAATGCCATCCTTGTCATCCACACAGAAGCAGCTCTGCAGTGTTTAACATCCTGCTTTGCAAAGGCTGCCGAGCTTTTTGGGCAGAAAGTCAGCTTGATGAAAACAGAATTTTTTATCAGCCTGCACCTCAGGAAGTCTCCCATCATCCCCATATCACCATTGGCGAAAGAGAGCTCACATCAGTCCAGCAATTTAATTACCTGGGAAGTATCATCTCCTCAGACTGTAAGATTGATGCGGAATGACAACAGGTTAGCAAAGGTGTACAGAGCTTTTGGTAAACTCCATAAAAGAGTGTGGTAAAACAAACATCTGAAGAAAAGTACTAAGATCCGTGTTTACAGAGTCATTGTACTGTCTACTCTTTTATATGGGTCTGAATCATGGGTCATTTACCACCACCACTTGCGTCTCTTAGAACGCCTCCATCAGCGCTGCCTCCGTACAATCCTAAGCATCCACTGGATGGATTACGTGACCAACATGTCTGTCCTTGAACAGGTAGCAGTCACAAGCATTGAGGCCATGCTGCTGAGAACACAGCTGCACTGGGCAGGACATGTCTCCAGGATGCAGGACTACCGCCTCCCTAAGATTGTGCTCTATGGGGAACTCGCCACTGGCTGCTGCAAGAGAGGTGCCCCAAAGATAAGATACAAGGACTTCCTGAAGCAACCCCTCAGCCTTGGCCATATTGATCATCACCATTAGTCTACCCTGGCCTCCAATCGGGAGACATGGAGACACACCATCTATAATGCTGATGTTGCTTCTGAGAACATATGCAGGATCACTCTCGAGGAGAAAAGACAATGCAGAAAAATTGTGTCTTGTCGATATCACCTGGGGACTCCTTCTGCTGTGCCTTCTGCAACCAGACTTGTCTATCTCGCGTTGACCTTTTTAGCCATCAGCGCGCTTGTAGCAAGTGTGGGTAGAGCCCTTCTCAAATCTTCGCTCACGTAGTCTAGCCAAGATTCTGTGCTGTTATACTGAAATAAATGAGAGAATTTTAAGAACATTAGAAAAACATACAAAACAAACCTTTACTGAAAATAGAAAACATCAGAAATAAGGAGACAATATGCCAAAATGGGAAATTAACATTTTACTTACACACTGTTCAGAAGGTCTGTCAAATTGCTCTCTTTGCTTTCAAGATGTTGATTAGAATTTGTATTGTATAGGGACTTGTAAGTGTGCATGCATGTATCTTAGAAACATATGTACATACCTAATTAAAGGAAGGAAGTGTGGTTGTGTAAATACCCAGAGGTGGTAATTGCATTATGGTGTTATGTTTACCATCTACTTTAACAGATTCATCTAGGCCTCCCTGTGCCATTTCAATGCACGGCGCAAGAATGTACACACATGTACACAATAGTAAAGACCAAAGGGATGAGGTGAGCATCTCCAGTGCTGGTGCGATCAGCAGCGGGGTGATCTAGTGCCCTGCACAAGGGGGTTTCCTGAACCAGAGGAACCTCAGAGGAGTAAAGAGACCTGACAGGTGCCAGCAATTCATGTAATAGTAGCTGAAAAAATCTAGGCAAGGCCAGGATCAACGGTGGGCAACGCACTCCACAATCCTTGCATATAAAAGAAGCCCCTTGAGAGTGCTGGGGACCAGGAAAGACAGACAGGGCGTGATGTGTCCATCAGTGTGTGGGGCGGCAGTTCCCACGGAGGGGTATGCATGAAGGGTGCTGAAACTTTCTCTAAGGGGAAAAAGAATCTTTGCACAGGGCTCATCAGAAGCTTTAAACTAGATTTGAAGGGGGAAATGGATAAAACCAGGTACACTAGTGATCAGCCTGGGGGCAGCATCTTTGAGGGATGTTGTGCTGTCAAGGTCTTTTGGTCTGCCATCTCAGTTGAGGAAGGGGATGGAGAGCAGCAAAGATGCAGGGTTTGTTGATGTGTTAGAAGTACCTGACAATTCACATCAGAATTAGGGCTTGTGCCCCCAAAAAGGTGGCAGGATCTGTCTTGGGCGTGGAAATCATGAAATGGGAGAGTTTTTTACTCTCCGAAAAGTAAGGATGGAAGTCAGCAGAACTGCCACCATGGATATCTGGAGGGTAGACTTCTGCCTTTTTAGGAGCCTGGTTGACAGAGTCCCTTGGGAGACAGTCCTGAAGGGCAAAAGAATCCAGAAAATCTGGACACTCTTGAAGAAGGAAATCTCAGAGTTGCAGGATCAGGTTCTCCCTATGTGCTGAAAGGCAAACCAGTGAGAAAGATAACCTTCCTGGATGAACAAAGCTTTGGCTGAAACTCAGGGGGAAAAAAGAGTTTATCAACTTTGGAAGATGCGGCAGCCCACTCAGTCAGACTACCGGGATGCTGTGAGGTTATACATGGAGATAACTAGAAGCACCAAAGCCCAACTAGAACCCAGTCTGGTTATTGCCATAAAAGACAATTAAAAAAGTTTCTACAAATACAGCAACAGCCAAATGAGGGCTAAGGAGAATCTCCATTTTTTATTGAATGGGGAGGAAAACACAGTGACAAAGGATGAAGAAAAGGCTGAAGTACCTAATGCCTTCTTTGACTCAGTCTTTAACAGTAAGATAATTTGTTCTCAGGCTACCCAGACCCATGAGCTGAGACAGGGAACGGAAGAAGAATGAAGCCTGTGATCCAAGGGGAAATGGTCAGTGACCTGCTACACCACTAAGACACACACAAGTCTATGGGGCCTGAGTACTGAGGGAGCTGGCAGAAGACTCACTGAGACACTTTCAACCATTTACAAGCAGTCCTGGCTAATAGTGGAGGTCCCAGTGAATGGGAAGTTAGAAAATGTGATGCACATCTACTAGATGGTTCAGAAGGATGATTTGAGGAACTAAAGCCTGTCAGACTGTTCTTAATCCCAGGGAAGGTAATGGAGTACATCAGCTTGAGTGCTAGTACGTGACATGGGCAGGACAACCAGAGGATCAGGCCCAGAGAGCGTGGGTTTAGGAAAGGCAGGTACTGCTTGGCTAACTTGATCTCCTTCTGTTGCAAGGTGACCTCCTTGGTGGGTGAGGGAAAGACTGTGGATGTTGTCTACTTGGACTTTAGCAGAGCCCTTGATGCTATTTCCTGAAGCATTCTGGAGAAACTACCTTCTTATGGCTTGAAGAAAATTTGCACAAGATTTGATCCTTAAATCACTCTTTTATTCCAGCAGACATAGTAAAGATTTTCTAATTTCAATTGTTTGCAAAGGAAGGAGGCTATTCAAGCTTCTGGAAGAGTAGATGTCCTCTTTCCAGAATCCAGAGTTAATGGCTGTAGAGAACAGAAAACACTTCTTTCTGTCTGGATTTTGGCAAATGTTTAATTTCACTGTTGTTCACTTCATATAGCTTAAGAAACAATTATTTTGCTATAAGCACTTTGTCTTAAATAATAATAGTGATAATATTTATTGATCAAATACTAGTACACAGTATATTCTTTGCTGGATACAAAGACAGGCTAGATGGACAGTCCCAGAGAATGGTCATGAGTGGTGCTTCATCAGATTTGTTGCCAGTCACTAGTCATGTTCTCCCAGCTCAGTGTTGGAGTCAGTTCTGTTTAATATCTTTATCAGTTACCTGGACGAGGGGATTGAGGGCACCCTCAGTTAGTTTGCAGGTGACACCTGGATGAGTAGGAGTGTAGATCTACTGGAGGGCAGGAAGGCCCTGATGGGCAGGGGCCAATTATATGAGGTTTAATAAGGTGAAGTGCCAAGTCCTGCACTTCACTCACAACCCCATGCAGTGCTATAGGCTGGGGCAAGAGTAGCTGGAAATCTCCGCAGCGGAAAAGGACCTGATTTCAGGTCTGTCTGACAGACAGCTGTGTGCCCAGGTGTCCTAAAGGCCAACAGTTTCCCAACTTTTATCAGATCTAGTGCGTCCAGCAAGACTAGGGAAGTGATTGTCCCCCCATACTTGGCACTGGTGAGGTCCCACCTTGAATCCTGTGTTCAGTCTTAAACACCTCCCTGCAAGAAGATATTGAGGAGCTGGAGTGTGTCTAGAGGAGGATAATGAGCTGGTGGAGGGCCTGGAGCACAAGCCTTATGAGAAGTAGCTGAAGGAGCTGAGATTGTTTAGCCTGGAGAAAAGAAGGTTCCGGGGGGAACTTACTGTTCTCTACGACTACCTGAGAAGAAACTGTAGTGAGACAGAAGTTAATCTCTTTTTCCCAAATAAAAAGTGATAGGACAAGAGAAAATAGCCTCAGGTTATTTTTATAACCCAAGAGATTTAGATTGGATATTAGGGAGATTTAGATTGGATATTAGGGAGATTTAGATTAGATAGTAGGTAAAATTTCTTCACCAAAAGGTATGTCAAGCCAGGGAAGTGACTGAGTGACCATCCCTTGGGGTATTCAAGAGGAGTGTAGGTGGGGCTATTAAGGGTATAGTTTGGTGGTGGATTTGGCAGTGCTGGGTTAACAGTTGGACTCCGCCTTAAAGGACTTTTTCAGCCTAAATGATCTATGATTCCAATTTCATCTACACTCTTTGCAGGGCAAGCCACAATAAAGTAGATGTACTTGTAAACAATAGAACAATGTTAATCTTTTATTGTTTTGAGCAGTATGTCTATGTCAATATAGTTTGAAAAGTATGTTACTGATTCAGATTGATCATTCAGAAACTAAAATAAAAGGCAAAATCAAAAGTGTCTAAAATCAAAGATTTTTGCCTTATCTATATTTGTACAATAGTCAGGCTGAGAATGTTGATACTTTCACAAACTATAGGGCAACTAAATGGTTCTCTCTTATTTTCCTTGTCATTCAAAAATAAAGAGGGGGTGTAAGAAGGATATTATATTTTAGGATTTTTTTTGATATACAGATATTATCCAACTATTCCTGTCAAAAATTTGATTGGCTCAGCTAATACTCAGCTAATTTTACCACAGTGCTAAAACTGTCAGTGGTACCCTTTGTGCAGTAATTGAATGGTGCTAAGAAGCTTCATGACCTTTGAAAATGCCAGCTCCCAACCAGGACCTGATATAAAGTCTTTGCAAGCACACACATCCTTCCACAAGATGTAACTGCTGCAGCTGTCACACTCAATTTTTTCTAATGTCAAACTCAGTTTGTCCTGTGTTTGGTATTCTGATTTCTGTGCATATTGGTAGATTACAAGTCTTTTTATATATTTCATTGAATGGTTTTTAGAGACATAATCAAAACTATAGTGTTGGAAATCTTTTGTCTAAAGGTTGAAGGATTATGTCTTCTTTTTGAGTACCTACTAAGGCTTTTTTATTAGTGGTCATCACCCAGAATGTCTGAGAGTTTCTATTTTCTGTTGGAATATTATTTCACCTGAAGAATTTCAGCACTTATTTCAGGATAACATGAAATAGTTCATCTGGCTTTTAAAATGGTTTATGTTCCTATTATAATGATGTTCAAGAGGACCTTCCATGATGAAGAGGTGCTACAGTGAAAAAGATCTATTCAAAGTCTTATTTTATTAGAATCATATGCATGTGTTTCTCTGTACTTCCATATAATAAACCAATATTTCCACACAGAGAGTAAAACACAAAATCACAAAGGAATATGAATCATAGGTAAAGGGAGGTAACATTTCACACTTCAGATTCTGAGCTCAGTAAGGAATGCTTCAGGTTGTTCTCAGAATATCAAAGAAATTTATGCCTATTCTTACACACTGACACCTCTGACAAAGATTATAAATCACCCTTAAGAAAGAATGAAAATAGTTATGTGTATTTAACAGCAAAAATGCATTATAGACAGAAATCTGCTGGCAGCATATGGGGGAGACTGCAATGGAAGAGAGAAAATATATGAAAGTAAACAGAGCTAGAGAACAAGAACTACTGCTTTTCAAAATTATTGATTTATAATAGATTTTTTCTGCATTCAAAAACAGTCAAAATAGTATTAAACACAAACAAATTTAATTTCACTCATTAGTTCTTTTCTTTATTTCAACCTGTAAATTTCCTCATTTTACTCTTACAATTCTCTTCCCCATACCACCACGGCGGACTGAGCAAGCAGCTGTGTGATGCTTAGTGGCCAAGCTGGGGTTAAACCATGACATATCCCAAGTGGAATTCAGTGGAGAATTAGACAAGTATGAGAAAAATGTCCATTATCTTTTCTCCACACAATGCCTTTTTTAAGTAAATAGCAAAAACACATTACCTATGGGATGTTCATTGTTCCTAAGACTGAGTAGGATCTCAGTTTTTGATATGACCAGAGCTTAAAATGTCAACAGCATTTCACAAACCTTCAGAATACCTTACAATTTCTGCAAAGGTTTCTTAATTTTTCCTCACCCTAGGTCTGCTCAATTATATCTGTCCAATTCTAACCTTGAAAACTACAGAACAGTTCGTATGTACTATTACTACTGTGGGAATTTTTTTCTTATAAAATATTAATAGATTTACTCCTATAACAAAACAGATTCATGTTCACATTTCTTCTTTACTGGCAGTTGTTTTTGAATTATGCTACCTATCAATGATCTAACCATGTTGGTTCAAATTTTATTGGCAGCAGTACTTTTTCTTTAAGTTATTAGTTCTCTTTTGGGCTATTCTTCAGACTGTCTTCAGTCAGAAATCATGAAGTCTTTTTCAGTTTGAAGAAAAACAACAAAGACTGTAAAGCGTTTAGAGAAACACTTTCAAGATAGGAAACTATGTGACCTTTATCTAAGCAATCCATACTACGCTGTAACAGTAACAAGTTTCTTTAGACAGTCAGACTTTCGGCAGAAATTTCTCTGTTGTGTTGTCCTCAGGTGGATTAGAAATTCCTACTTAAGGTCTCCTTTAGGTAATAACTTCTTCTGCATTCCACATATATTTTCCTAAATTACATATATGATTGATACGGGTAAAAATGCCAACTGTGTTTATTTGTTCAGAAAAATTTGTTATTATTTTGCCAGATTGCTGGTATATGCATCATATTATTTGTGGTATTAAAATGTGTCATGCTATGGACAAAAGAAGGGAGGACTAAGGGAAATTCTGGAACTATGAACCTTATAAGAAAGTAATTCAGTCTCTGCTGTAACCTGAAACCTAGGTAACTAACACCTCCTTGTTTCTTATACTTAATTTTTTCTTTATACAAGAAGAGCATGGAAGAACCTTGTTATTAGAGCTACTCTGCTTTACTAAATATGTACACACAGCAAAACTTAATCCCTAACTCAAATACTCTGTGTTTAAAATAAAGTCAACACACCAAGACTTCAGGAACCAGAAAAAAATTGCTAAGGTAAAATTGAAGCAAGTCTGAAGCACCATCAACACAGAGAAAGAGTAAATGGTGCAAGATCACTCACATGAAGAAAGACAATAAGAATAGACCTGGTTTTGAGGTTTTATTTATTACTTTTGCTGGCAATAAACCCCACATATATGATGCACATAAAAGCTTCAGTCTCTATTGACCTCATAGAGGAATAGTAGGTATACCAAAATTATTAGTATGACAGCACATGTCCAAACTTGTAGCTGGATATCATGTCCTGAATATCACCCTAGTTTCTTCTTTATAGCACTCATGGTTATAGAAATAATAAAAGTGTAAATCTACAATGCAAAACTTGAGCACTAAGCATGCCTTTTGAGAGGGTCAAATACCCTTTATAAGTATAATAATAAAAACATGAATGTAGCTCAAATCCAAGACTCATAATTATAATAAACACAACCATAATTCATGTCAGTGAAAGAATAAAACAAACAGATTGTAAAACTTAATTGCACCCCCATAAAGAAATAAGGCAGACCATTTGTAAGGTCATCAAAGTCATAAGCCATAAACCATTTCTGCTTTCCTTAAATGAATTATGGTAGAATTCTTAAGTCAATGATCTTCTAGGCACCTTGTTGTCCAAGAATGCATGAATTATAGGAAAACTATTACTGTTGTAGAGATAACAACCTAGATCTAGTTGTGAAAATAAACATATGTTAAATGTATATGTATATGATGTAATAAATATGCATGAAATAGCTAGAATAAATGTTAGTCGAATGCTGTATTGGGCACGCAGAGGTTTTTGGAGCGAAGACTCCACTCTGTGTCCAGCATGCTGTTTGCTTTTTCCGTACAGTAAACTCTTATTTAAAACCTATCATAACTCAAGACTTTTTTTCTCACACAATGAAGTAAAAAATTCTTATTTTCCATTAGGAAGTTCTTTCAAATTATTATTTATTTTCATCTATATGAAAAACTGTTGAATCCCAAAATATGACATCAGTAGAAAAGGATTTGAGTGAACTCTACAGAAAGCCTTGGGCTTGGAGAGCTGGGGAAAAAAACCTCCCTTGAGAAGCAAAGGAGACATCATCAGATGTTGATTGCCCTGCCTCAGCTAAGAGAGCCCACACCTTGATTTCATCAAACCTTCATTGTACCTTATCTTTCCTTTTGTGTTCCCTGAATCCCTGCATCCTGTAGAACCAAATACTTGTACCCCCCTGTAAAATCACCTAAGATAAAGTGGTTTTTTTTTCCCATGAGGTAATTGCTAAGACCCCAGATTTGTTAACCTGGGTTTTCCCAGTATGTCATCCCCAAAAACCCCCTATTTGTAATAAATTGTAATAGTTCCAACCTCCTGTTGAATATGTAAACCCTAAACCCTTTAAAAATAAACCTCTAAGTCCAATAAACTGTTCCAGTTTTTTGCCTCCCTGGGATCGTCTTAGTCTCACTGACCTCCACAAAAAAACAAAAAGAAAAATTTAGTAGTTTTAGATACAGAAATTTCTCCTAAACAAACAAACAAACAAAACCCAACAAAAACCCAAACAAACAAACAAACAAACAAACAAAACCCAAACAAACACACACAAAAAAAACCACAAAAAAACCCAAAGGAAACAAAAAAAAGTAGAACAAAATTTATTAATCTGAGGTAAAGTAAATTTTGTCATGGAGAAAAACTTGTTTCTGTACATTAACAACACTACCATGGAAACAAAAATTATTTAGTCCCCTAACAGTACAGGTCTTACCAACATACCTAATGAAGTTAATTGAAAGACATCCATTGATCTGAATGTGTTTTGGAACAGTCCCTTTGTTTATGTAAGTAATGCTGTCATAGCTTTGCTGCTGGTCTTTGCAAAGTACTTTGTTTGTTGCTTATCAGAAAGGTTGATATATTAAAATTACTAGTTTCTGACACTGCAATTTAGTTTATAAGATTTAATGAACAGCAAAATGCTGTATAAAGCTACTTCCTCATAAATGACACTCTTTATTTGCCTGCAATAAATGCAAATTATGCTTTCTGGGTCTTTATTTTTTTCATGTGACACATGGGAATTTACTAAACTGTAGAATGGAATTCTGCTTCAGCTGTTTTGCCAAGAGGCTACTGTTTTGATATTTATCACTGCAGTGTTCAAATTCTTGTGTGCTGGACATCAGACAACAACTCTGAGAAGAAAAAATAGTATTTCTAAGACTTTTATGTTTCATAGCATTTTAGAAAGAAATTTGCATTTCTCCATCACCTTAGAGACCATTTTCTGTAAAACATACTTGGAAATCAAGAATATCTTCTAAACACAGTCACATTGCAGTGCTAGTGGTCTGAAAGCCATAGAGCTAAGAATAGAAGTATAAATTATCTGATTAAAGGGATTCTCCCTGCAGAGCACACAGGTAAACATCATACCTCTGAGAATTTCTTCAGAGGTGACTGCTGAGTTAAAACTGCCTGCTACTGAAGGTTTAGTTTCGTTGAACTTGAATTTCCTTGAAATATTGCTTCCCCCAAACAAACTTAGACTAGTACAATTTTACACTGTTTCTTACTCTGTTTTACAGACCTGACCTAGTTCTAAACAGTAAAAAAATAAAAAAGGGCCTACATCAGCAAGTAGCATTAAACTCAGTATATTCAAGCTGTGTAACAATCTGAAGTTGCTGGATTTGGGCCCCCAGCTAGCATTAACTAATGCAAAACTACTTCCCGATGTTGGGCTCCTGAGTTCTGCTCTTTTGCAGTGGGGTTAGGAAAAAAGGTAATGAAAAATTCCAAAGGCTCCAAAGCCACACCTTAAAAGATGCCAGCAAAAATCATCTGTCAGTGACAAAAAGCACACAGGATAATTGCGCCGTGCTGCATATCCTTTTGTTCTTTCTTACAGTGCCTTATCACCATCACATTTACTATATGTGACCTGGTACTGTCTGCTAAGAATTAATCTTGCTCCACTACAGAAAGTCATGTGGGGCCACCAGTCTTCACAAAAGAGTGTTAATCAATAGGATCGGTACACCAGATTAATCAGTGTTCATGTTATGCTACAGAAAGCATCATCGGACATTGGTGTACAGAGAAGAGTATTTTTTTCTACCTATTTATTTGTTTGGTTTGGGGATTTTTGCACCCCTAAGATGAAGTTTTCATCATTCTTGATACAGTCATGCTCTTTTCTTTTAGAATCACATGGCTGTTGAATCAATATTTGAATGTGTCAGATAAAGCTTGTGTATCAGTCACATCTAATTTAAATTCCTTTTTTTTTTTTTTTTAATATGGTCCATTATGAAGCAGGGGCATAATCCAGTTACATTCTGGTTCTGATTCACTGAAATATTTGGCAGAATGCAAAAAAGGTTACACAAGGATTGAGTGAAATTAGCTAAGCAATATAAATCCCATGGTTTTTAAACTGTTCTGGAACAGTTCAGACAGTATTGTTCTACTTGATTACTTTTTGGTTTCTGTAAAGGTAACAAAACAATGAACACTTGTGTGGTTATTTAAAATGTAAACTCCCATATACCACTCTCTTATGGTCCTTAGCTGAGATATAAGAGTGAAAGCACAGTCGGACATTCAAGGCAATTTCTTTAAAACAACTCCATTGAACAAGCCAGAGGTAATATTAGAAGTAAGAATACAATTTTTACTTTTTTTTTATAGAGAAACTAGTCACTAAGTCTCAGCAGAGCTCATTTGAGGATTTTTCTCCTTTAGGAAAAGGAGAAAAAAAGTGAAGAAGAAAGAGAGAGGAAAACCTCAATAATCTAGCTGTCTGCTGTTTGGGTTTAGTGGGTTTTCTTGTTTGTTTTTGGTGTGTGGTTTTTTTTAATTGGGAGGAAAAAAAATTGCAAACACAAGTAGCAATTAATGTAAAGTCATGTTCACAATGCCAGTGTACCTCAAAACCTAACTTGGAGGGACAAGCTTTTAAAATGAAAGTATAGCTGGACTTATGTTCATTTAAGCCTTAAGTGCATACTCACCTGTATAGTTTCTGAATTGAAAGAAACTACTTTTAGGCTGGCTAATGAAAAGCAGCAGCAGTATGGTATAGGTCATCACCAGTATGATGTAAGTTCAGATTTCATGACCTAGTGGTAAGTATTCTTATCTCTTATCACAATCTTCAGCAGCAGAGAAATCTGACTTCCTGGCTTTCCTCTTTTAACTGTCAAAGTTTGTAAGACAATTGCAAAGTCTACATCAATAATAAATGACTAGACAGTTTTTCTGGTGAATACCCAATCCAGTATTCCAAAAATTAATTCTCTTTCTGGAGAAATCACTCAAGTCGAGGTGTTTATATGCATACACAGAGGCAATTGTACACAAATACACAAATGTACTTCAATGAGCAGGCAGAGGACTACAGACAGAGCTCAAGATCTTTCTTTCTGTGTTGGTTTTTTTTTTTTTTTTGTTTTGTTTTTGGGTTTTTTGGGTTTTTTGGGGGGATTTTGTTCTGGTCTTTGTTGTATTGGTTTGATTTGGGTTTTGTTGTTTTTGTTTGGGTTTGGGTTTTGTTTATTGTTTGTTTTGATGTTGGGTTGGTTTTGAGGTTTTTAATGAATTTAAAACCCCAAGGAGAGGAAACTAGAAGGTTTTTCTAACCTTAGCTTTGTCTTGAGTGACAAGCAATGTATGAAAACCTGCTAAGTAGTTTTTATGACGTTTATACATTCCAGTATGCATGAATAGAGCTTTATTAGTGCTTGATTTAAGGCAGTTATAAATTTCTTGAAATAAATATAGGTGTATGAAAATGTTGCACAAATCTGAAATTACAGAATTACTCATGCATCAACCCTAAAAAACACTTCCCTAATTTGAAAAATAAATTAAATAACTTTTTTATGACTTAGAAAGGAAGGACTAAGCATAAAAAAAGACATAGTTTGTCATTCTTTTAATGATTTTTATTCCTTCGATAAAGACTGATTAATTTATCTTGTCTGAATTAAAAGAAAAAGATAAAAAGTTTTCTAGAAGACTTGCCAGTCAATTAACTACAATATAACATAGAATATTACAGATTCTGTGGCCGTCTGTTTTACACACACCAGTGAAAGACTGCGATAAAATTTCACTTGTTATTTATCACTACTGAATCATCTTTATGTGAACACATAATTGCTAAAAGATATTAGAAGAAAGATTTTTTAAATTTGTTTTATTAGGTAATTTTCTAACTATTGCATATTGTTTCCTCTAAGGTCTCATTAGAATTGGGTTTCTACAGATATATGAAAAAGTGCTGAAAATAATATGCATCTTTTATCTGAAAATAGATAAATCACTCTAAAACAGGCAAAATTAAAATATAACATCATTAATTACTTGTTTATAGAAAATCTTTATAATCAGTTTAAAAGCACCAAAAAAATGGAGGGGGAGAGCAGGAATGGAAGAATAAAAATATATTAAGAATAATTATTTCCAAAGTTCAAGTAATGTGTTCAATTTCTTATGGTGAAAACTCGGCAACTAGTAGGAGTGTAAAGCTGGCACACACAACTCATAAGTGCAGATGTCAACCTTTAACCTTCTCAGCTGAAATGACTTCAAAGTATTCAGGTTATGCCTTGACCGAGGCATAACCTGAAAGATAAATGGGTTGAGATCATTCTGGCTTTGATGACCTAAAAGGGACATGTGGGTCATGCTTCAACACTCAGTAAAGCTTCTTAGCACACGTGAAACTGTGAGCATTGAAATCGTTATCTCAAAAAGAATTTTTAAAATTCTCCAAACTGGCTGAGTTTCTCTGGCTCATTTACTCTGCTTCCTTGCTCTGTGCAGAGAGAGAAAGGTAAGTGGAATTCACAAAGAACTGTGCTATACTATCAAGGAAAAAGTGACTCCCTGGAACAGACAATATACTTTCCTTTATGGTTTTAAAAGCCAACTGCATTTTTACACTCAGTAAAGATCTCCTGCCACAGCATAGCCCCCATTAACCCCTCTATTTCATAGAGCACTTATGCATGGGGAGAGCAGGGCCTGAAAGGAAGACTGGAGTATGACCTAAGGCAAGTGAGATTATCTTCGCTGTTATATGAGACTGTTCTGGTGTTTGCTTCATATGTTACTGGTGCTTTGAGTTGTATTGAATTTTATTGTTTGTTCACTGACCTCTTAGAGAAAGCGGGTAGAAGTAAGAGCCTAAGAAATTGATGGATGTCAGAACAGAGAAATCTGTTTGTGGCTGCAAGCCTGCAGGCATTTCAGTGTCATATTTAAGCTGTGCATATCCTCTTTTCAGGGGTACTTTGCTCATGTTATGTTTTCTACACAAAGTGACTCGGAAAGGAAGTGTTACAGTGATCACACATCAGCCTAAGTTTGGACAGCAAAAGGGGACACAGAATGCACAGTTGCCACAATTTATCAGAATCCAATATGGCCAAAAATAACCAACTAGAAAAGCAACATATATACTCTGTGTGCATGGTGTACCTAGCCCTCCTTTCCCCAGCTGATCTTCATGCATCTAACCTGAAATAGATGGGCTTCTTTGTAGTTTTTTCTTTTTTTTTCTAGCAAGAAAGGCAATTTAATCATAAGCTAATTGAAGCAGGATTAGAAAAATTACATAAAAAACCAGCTGTCAGTAGTACTGCACAGTGTTACAAAGGGCAATATCTATTCTGGATTAGGAGGTTTATCTTGGACATTAGGAGAAAAGATCTATCTTATCTACTGGGAAAGTAGTGCAGAGCTGTAACAGACTACTCGCAGGAGCTTCAGGATTATTGTTCTTGAACGTTTTCAGCATTTGGCTAAACAAAGTCTTGCCTGACCTGACCTAGTGCTGAATATAGGAAAATTTGAGAGGAAGTTCAGAGAAGATATCCTCCAAGATCCCTTCTCACCAACATTTCTATGAAATGCTATACTCCACAGGTAAATTCAGTGACAAACATCTGTTGTCTTTTGTACAAAATGCAGAAAGGAGGACAGATTGTAAGTAGTATTGTTGTTCTTTTACTTATCTCCACATTTTTTGATGTTGATTGCCATCTACCAACTTGCAGAATGAAAGCTTGGTAAGGACACTATTGACACCAACCATTTCTGATATGAATCACTTCTTCTGGCCATTAGGATTTCACAGTGTGTGTATTAGATTTTGCTTTTCTACCCCACCCTCTGTTTTATGTTAACGTCCTTCATGCCCTAATCCTTTCTGACTTTATTCTGTCCTTCCAAGCCAAATAACGACAGCAGAATGTTAGCTTTGAAGCATACTGATTTCTAAACTATTTCTGCACCACAGAAGCTTAACCTGAATGTCACAGTGTAACAGAGAAATCTATGTGTGTGTATACATTTGAAACTTGAATATTTCCTTTAGGAAGGTCTCTGGTAACTGAGGGAACATTGTGAAGTAAATTCTTCCAGACATGATTCTCAATTCCTAATAAAAGTTATCATCCAGTAATATCAAGTTAGCATTTTTTAACCTTCTTATTTAAAGTTGGAACTGAACAATAAAATGGAGGGTTAATAACACTGCCTTCTTTCCTTATACTACTATAATTACTGAAGTGCTCAGAAGAAAAGCCCTAGTAAAGACCAGTTTAACAGATTTCCTTGCTATAAAAGGAACAGGACAGGACAGCTTGTTATGAGGGATTTGAAATTCCAATATCGTGTATCCTTTTGTTTCAAAATATATCTGGCAAAGTAAAATAAAAATTTAAAATCAAAGTTTTATGCAAACTATTAAACAGATTAAAGAACATATAGAATTGTGAATCACAGTTACCTCTGCTATTTCATTTAGGTTTTAACCGTTCTGTGCTTCAAAGAAGATTTATTAATCTTTTTAAAGCTGATGAGTGTGTCTCTCACATGACCGTGCACATTCTACAGATCCTGTAAACCAATACACAAGTTTATAATTGAAAAAAAGAAAAAACTTATTCACAATAAATTTTGATCAAACCTGTAGTTCCATTTGGTCTGTGTTTTACTGACTTTATTGAGTGGAGAACCTATTACAAATATTTTGTAGACTAAATATGTATAGAAGTCCATACAGTGTATAATTTTGTGTTATACATAAATACACTATAAATTTGTTTAAGCATCAAATTTTACTTGAAGTCTTGGAAATTAGGTGAAAAATAAAGAAAATGTTACATTTTGATTAAATAAATAATGTTTTATAAAATTTTAAGATTGTCCTATTTGATACAGTGTTCCACTGTTAATTATTTGACTTAAAACTTTGTTCAAAACAGTTATATAAACCTCCCTAAAATTCACTAGTCTTCTCCAAATTGCTTTCAAGAAAACATTATAGTCTTGGTAACTGGAGATAGTAGTTCAGTAGAATTTATCATCTTAGTTATGGATATTGATAACTTAGTAAATGAAAATCCTAAGCAGGAAGGTGCCATAAAACTTCCCCATTTTCATCCATGTGCATAGAGCTCTGCAAATAAATAAATAAAAGACATAGTTAAGAGCCAATAAAAAATACTCTTAAAAGGTCAATCCAAGGGCTGTCCTTGGAGTTTACATTTCAGGCTGTGTGAAGAAAGTTCAGTTGAGCCCTCCCCAGTGCACAAAGGAGGGAACAAGGAAAAAAAGCTCCATGCACTTTTCATCCCAGCACAAAGAGAGGACCTCAAGCCACTTTTTTTCCCCTTACAAGCCTCATATTACCCCGTTCCTGTGATCATTCCAGTGACATTTACTTGAAGTGAAGGATGAGAAATCAAAGGTCATGAGAATGAGACAGACTGGTCCCTTCTATGCTTGCCCACCCTTTGCCCCTCTGTGATGCTTGCAGCTGGAGGCCTGCTGGCCTAGGTGATGTATTCTTAGTGCAGGTAGGAGACCAAATGAGCGGTCGCCTGGCTCAAAACAACGAGGTGGGAAAGCAGTGGGGGAATGAGGTGAGCTCTGTGTAAGTGCATTGCTCCCCTCCCCATCTCCTTGAGCCTTTACAATTACATAAACACTCTGAAGAAAATAATGAAATGCTAGTAATTAAGAAAATAAACTCTTCTCTGGGTGGTTGCTTCCATAAACACCCATGAGGCTTCTGAAATATCCATGACAACAAAGCCATATAAACTGGAATATCCATATCAATGTTCAGACCCCACTGTTTATACCTGCCAGATCGTGTGTATACTACCTATGAGCACCACAGAACGCTGCTGCAAAATCCCTTAAGACAGCCTTAAATATTACCTTACCAATGTTGGAGCTGCAAAGACTGGCAAATAAATACCAGGATCCATGTTAAGGTTGAAGGACTATGTTAAATACACCTCAAAAAAAACCAAACAAAAACCAAAACCCAAACAACCAAAACCAAAACAAACCACCAAAAATACCCCAAGAGCAAAAAAGGGAAAGCTTTATCACTAGCCTCATTCCTAGAATCAGATGTTGATCAGCTGTAATTCATGTGCCCTGATGAGCAATTTTCCCTGAGTGTTACTGAAGCAGTGTTCCTGTTGTCATACAGGGGTGCTGCATCATATACATTAGTAGTACAGTTTCACAGGGAACAGAAAGTTAAAGGAAACCCATCAGGATATCGCAATTCAGACACGACATTTCTGTAACTGAAGGAACATAAGGCAGCAATACTACTGGTAATATATCTTTCTATTTTTAGTATTGATGTGGTCTTGTTCCCATTTCTTTGTAGCTGGTTGGAGAACAGGGAGACTGGGAGGACTTTTTAGTTTAAGCCTGACAAAACTTCCAAATTTGTGCCAAGCTGCCTGACAATATTTTGTGACCACATCCTCCAAAACACATTCATGAATACCTACAACATTTTCAGACAAAATGTTTCAAAGTTTTTCAAACCTTCTACTGAAGAAAACAAAATAATCTTATTAGATGTTTTCTGTCTTCCCTTATTGTTGTACAACACAGTTCTCAAGCAATACCATTTTTTCAAACTCTGCAATAAGCCATTACCAGCTTTTGTGCACCTGCCACTGCCGTTGACTGGCTTTTGTACAAAAGAGTCATTGGCAATTTACTGTTTTGCCCTGTGTTTCCCTGGGTAAGAGCCCTTACAAAGAAAAGATTCTGGTCACCCAGGCTATTCCAAGCCATTTCAGAAGCTGGGCTATTTACAATAAATGACTACAACATCTAAGAATCCATTACCAACTTACAGAAACTTTGGGGAGTTAAGAAAGCTGAATTCAGGTTTGGACTGAAATAATAATAAAAAAAAAAGGCATATAACCTGAGGAATTAATTGAGACCTGAAGGTGTAGAATGAGAAGAGAGTTCACTGTGAATCCAAACGGCTTCTTTAATATCTCAGTCACTTCCCCTCAGTGCTTCACCTTTCACTACTACTCATCATTCCTTTAGTGCTTCTTCATCTTACTAGATTGTTTCCTCCTTTTTAATGGGATTGGACAAACGGTAACATACTTTGAAAGACCCTTTGCCAACTTTCCTTAAGATTCAAGTTAGAAGTAGCCACAGTTTTTATCTAACTCACTCTATAACTCAGTTTTGGTCCTACAATTCATGTTCCTGTTACACTGTTTGCATTATGAATGGCATCTCTCTTGGCAGAATTAAGGAAACTAACAGTACATACTGTGCAGAAGCATGGTAAAAATGTTGTCTGAAAATAAAATACATTACTATGATTGGATATATATTAATCCTTTTTAAAAGTATATTTCAAGCTTCTAGTTACAACTCAGTGGGAATGTAGCTTACTTGATTCAGGGAGCTAAAAATCTGATTTGTTACAATTATAGTAGCACATGCAATTTTATTCTTCTATTTTTAAGCAAAACAACTGTAGTTCTTGAGGCTTTCAGCAGATAATTAGGAAATTTGCAGGAAAACAAAAAATAATGTAGGACTTGATCTTACATGGTTGTGGTTTGCAGGAGGGAAGAGAGAATAGAAAAACTTGGTGATGCATTAATGACAGCTCCACTGCAGACCCTTTAAATGGAGAGGCCACTTATTTTGGTCCATTAGTCAAAATAAGTCCTACAAGACAGGACCAGAAAGTAAACATATCATTTGTGATTTTTGTTTACCTTTAAATCCTTAGGAAGAGCTGAGTTCATACACTGACAAATATTTAGACAAGGATGGTATTTCCACAACGAACACAGCAGAGATGGAGAGAGTTTTGTGTGTATGTTAACTGTAAAGGAACCTGCTCAGGACTAGAAGCAGCATAGCTGTGAAGCACCGATCATTGCTCAGGCAAATTTACCTTGTTTCTAAAGTAATTTAGCTCCTTCATAGCAAGTCAGAAATGTAAACTGTAAACATGTGTAGAGAGAGTATTCTGAAGACACCATCATTTGACTCACATCTTTTCTTCTTAGCTTACTTTTGACTCTGTTTCTCTTGCCCTGTTACTCAGAGACAGGATCTAAAAACCAGAGTTATTTCCTTTCAGCACATATTACAACACTGAGGTATGAACAGGCAAGTGGCTATTTCTAATGTAATTTTCTTAATATAATGCACAGAACCTCTCAGGTTACAGTAATATTGCCCAGGGGATGCATCTGATTTTTAACAATTCCGTTTAATAGTAGCTAAGCACATGTGAAATGATATATTTTCCCTCATGTCCTTTGCCTTTATTCCTATAGGCAAGAACAAAGAGTCATTAAGAATCAGAAGTTCTTGGGCAGAACATATTTTCACATCCACAAAATATATTAGGGATCAAATCTGGTCTTTAGACAAGAACAAATCCAATTTTACTTGTTTCTGAAATTCATCTTACTCTAGTTATTCGGATGCATATTTTAGTTTTAGGCTTCTTACCAGTGAATTCCATTAGTTATGGAAGAGTGATTAAAGACAACAGTTAACCTGCTTATATATATGGTCTGATCAAAGATGGTGAAATATTTTGATTCCAATAGACTGAGAATAGGTAAGGTCCTAAAAGAATTGCAGCTGATGAGAATTCAAATGTAAGTTAGGACAATCTAAAACATATTCACTTTGTATTCAGACAACAAATGTTACCTAAAATTTTATCTGATTTATGGTGGAATGGCTGATCATGAAATGTAAGAAAAACGAAATGGAAAATATAATGAGAGACATACACCCAAGGCAATGACTAATATCCACAACCAATTCAACAAACACATAGTCATATACAGATTGAAACATCATAACTGTGACCGAGGCTAAGCAGAAGATGAAAAATCTTTTATTCAGATTCTTCATGATGCACCATTGGCTTAGGATATTACAATCACACTATTAAGGGGGTATAGATCTTCTGGTTGAATGGGCTTTTAGTCGTTCACTCATACACACTGTCAGTCAAAAGCAAAGTCATCTAGGAGTGAAAATGGTTCAAGCTACACATGTTATTCTGGCTTGAGGTTCTTCTGCACTTTTGAAAATTTCTTTGTCACCCGTTATCACAAATTGCTTTTAATATACAGCACAATTTAATCAGGACTATAAATATCAAAGTTTGGGGAGGGTGTTCAGAATAGCTTCCTTATTTCTGAATATTTCTATCACATAATATCTTCCATGTAAAATAAAAAACTAAAATGACAATTTCACACTTTTTTTTTAATATAAAATCACTGTGATAAATTTAGCTGTTGTATTCTATTTCTGGAATTATTTCCTTACTCCTTAAAAACCAATATTTAGAGGGTTGTTTTTTATATTTTTTAAATTAAATTTTCCTTTAGGAAAGATGAAAAAGAAATTGAAGAAGAAAGACAGCATTGACCACTTAAAGATTTTAGCAAGTCTCAAAATGCAAGTAAAAAGACAAAAGTCTGTCTTGTGGGGAATAGAAAATTTATGCCTCCTCTTTGAATTAAAGGAGACATTGCATTTTTTTTAGCTGAATAACAAGACAAGAAAGTCCTGGTATGGATTAATCTGTTGGATACAATGTTGTTCCTACCTGGAGAACATTTTGATAAAATATTTATGAGGTCAGGTTGTTCTGGTAGAAAGATTTTTGGTAGTAAGGGGCAGAAAATGGAGAAAGTAAATCAGGCTTTCACTGATGAAGATAGAGCAAGGAAAAAGAAAGAAAGAAAAAGGAAAAAAGGGGATCATACTATATTCTGAAAAAAAAAAAAGAAATTATGTACAGAGACATAAAGATGAGAGAATGAGTTATAAGAAGGGATTAAAGGATAGGGAAAAATAGCAAGGGATAAGGATATGAAGTTCAATTAAGTTAGCATAATACAGATTGAAGTAGCAAAACCGAAGGAGGTATGGACAAATATATAATGTAGAATTTTCCTCAGTTTTCTAATCTTTGATGTGAAGGAGTTCTGTAAGTGCAAGGAAATATGATATTGGTAATTGTAAGTTTGTCAAAACAAGCTTTTAAAGGGAAAAAAAGGATTAAAAGTCAAGATATAAGAACCAGTGAATTATAAAGATAATCAACCATATCTATGAGGGACTATCCACTCCAAAGAGAGGAGTGAATTGAAAGAAAATGAAAATGGCAATGAAGCTGTTCAAGTGTCTAGAGAGTAAGTCATTTGAGGAGAGGCTGTGTGAGCTGGGGTTGTTTAGCCTGGAGGAAAAGAGGCTCAGGGGTGACCTTACTGATCTCTTCAACAGTTTGAAAAGAGGTTTAGCAAGGTGAGGCTCGACCTCATCTTCCAGGCAAATAGCAATAAGACAAGAGGAAATGGCCTCGAGCTGTACCAGGAGAGGTTCAGGTTGGATGTCAGGAAGACTTTATTCACTGAAAGGATGGTTAAGTATTGGAATGGGCTTCCCAGGGAAGTGGTGGAGTCACCATCCCTGGAAATGTTCAAGAAACGACTGGATGTGACACAGAGTGCTATGGTTTAGTTGACATGGTGATGTTTGGTCAAAGGCTGGACTCCATGATCTTGAAGATCTTTTCCAACCTTAATGATTCCATGATTCCATGAAAAGAAGTCACCAGTAATGCTGTATCAAAACCAAAAAATAGTGAGAAACCAAGTACAATTAATGTCTCTGTAAAACCATTTCTTAAATGTTTAGGTGACTAGGTTTCAGAGTAATATTTCCATTTTGACAAGTGCCACATTGGCACCTTGTAGTGAAAGGACAAGTTATAAATTTTTTTTTTATAAATTTTTAAGCTTGGATTGAAGTACTTTATGGTAATCTGATTTTTATTTTCCTTAGCAAAAGGTTTTAAAAAAATCACTGGCAAAACAAACAAACAAAAAAAGATCCAAAAGATGACTCCGTTCTTAATGCAGAAAGAACTTAACTGATAGTCCAGAAAGACCAAGCAATGTTTAAGGAAGATGAGGAAAGCTAAAAGAAGACAGAGCCAGGAAACACACAACCAACAATGGTACATCATTGAAAGCAAACTGATTGTATGCCAGGTTGAGTAAAGAATAAGAAAATACATGACAGAGTAGAGAGTCAACATAAAGCAGAGAAGGGAGTGAAGAAGGAAAAGGGCTAACATACTAATTTACAAGAGGAGAAGGCAGAGTGAGGAGGAAGAAAGCGAAATAAATTAAGTAAATAGAAGAAGACAGGAACTTCACTAATTCTGGCAATAAGATCAAAAAACAAAGATCTCTGTAAAGAAGAGTAATTATTGCCATGTTTACATTAAAGTTTTCTCATTATTTTCTTGGATTTCAAATGGACTTTGTCAAAAGGCTACAGCTTGGATGATATTTCAAAAGCATGAGAACTTCAGTTAGATGTCAGTTTGCTACAAATTTCAGCATACACTCACTTCCTGTGTAACTTTAAGCAAATAATTTCATTGTAGAAGCTCCATGTGAGACGTAATTAAATTTTATGGAGTGTTGTAAGATTCCTAGATTGAAGATGAGAAAAGAGTGCAATATCATTTATTGTATTTTTCTGTTTCATGGAAACTGTGAATAAATGTTTAACAATATTATTTCTCACTTGTAGAAGATGTCATTCATAGGACTCATAATACATAAACAGAAGAAGTAGGTAGGACAAATTGGCAATAGAGTTAGCCACATGGAATAATTATCACATTCTAAAGTGTAAACATAAGATAATTAAAATCAGCACAAATTTTACAAGTTACTATAATTATTGGAAATCATCAACTGTATTCTTTCCCATAAAAGGAAAAAAATTGAAAATCAACAATACAGTATTGTATTGCAAAGTAGATATTCCTAAAGAACTGAGGACCACATATTTCTCATATTTATATTACAGTGATTAAAGCAATATTTAAAAGACAAAAGTAAACCGTAGTTTTACCTTAGCCTCACTAAACAAGGAGTTACTCCTCTGTTCATCCTTTCCTCTTCTCATGGCCACAAGGAACTCAGGAATTTTGAGAACTGGCAACAGACTAAATTTTTGAAGATGCCTATCCTATGAAGAGATTTAGTATCTAATCCCATAAGAATGGAGAGGATACATCTGCACTGTATTTGACTACTGAATTAAGTCAGTGCAAATTTGACTGTATTTTCGATGTGTTTAACCCACACTTTTTAAATGTGAAGTAAAAAAATTCTTTTTAAACTGCATGTCTTCACTTTGCATCCAGGAAGCAATAATATAGCAAACATGTGTGACTGCTGCTCTTTTGTCCTATCACTGACCTTATAAATATGTATTCACATCTATTCAGCACTAAGCACTTGTGATTGGAATTAGTGCATATTTAGAACTGATTAAACAGGTGAAAAAATTAGAGATATTTGATATAAAGACAATAACTTAAAAGTGACTTCAGTTGTAAGGTAGAAGTATTCAGGAGCTTGGAATGAAAACCTTCACCTCGTAGGTATTTTTAGAATTATGTTGATTTGACATCTAGCCATTTTTTTCTGCATCTATAGTTTAATAATGTTTTAAATATAACAAGTAAACATTCTGATTAGAAATATATAATGATCTATACCTCTTCACGGTTTCAGAATTTAATTTTTCACTGTATATATTAAATACTATGTGATCTTCAAAGACTTCTAGAAGGACACAGGCCTAGTCACGGCAATACAGTCAGGTTAACACCAGTTTTGTAGAAGACAGAGCTAAAAATGAAATGATCACTTTCATCCAAACTTCTTCAAATATATTCAAGGTATAAAATAAGTGGATACGTACTTTTGTGCTAATTTGACCAACATGAGTTAAAATCCTATTTCTGCTTGTGATATGTAGGTTTTAGAAAAGGCAAAAAATCATAACATATCTTGTTTTTACCTTACAGACTTTAATTGTTGAGAAACACAGTGACTAATATCATTACCTTATTTTTACCTTAGATCATTAACTATATATAGTTAGTTGAAATAAAAGGAGTTCTTGTTATTCCATATAGACAATCTTATTTCTCTGTTGGCTTCTGCTACTTATGTAGCAAAGGAAAAGGTAGGAGACATACCCTGTACAAAAGAAGAAGCAAAAACCCTGTTGCAGACTTTCACCTAGTAGTCTCATGGTTGAGTACAAAATAAACCAACTAAATCATCTGGCTTTTTGCAAATCAATCCCAATTCATTAGAACCTTTTTCCTAACTTTAAATAAATGAGTCAACTATGCCTTGTAGGTTGTTTGCAATTACTTTGTTAACAGCTTTTGGGTAACTATTACTCATGCTGTGTTTACCTACTGAAACGTACACTTCTGTTGCTGTATCTAGATCATTCAGGCTGCTCAGACTGGGAAGCAGAAGTAAGAAATAATTTGTGAAATTTTGGCAATCCATACTAAAATTTCCCCTAACTTCAGATGGAAATTCATTTTTAAAAATGCCTCCTTAATCATTTTAATATAGAAGCAGGTCAAGTATTAGAGCTCCATAACTATAAAGCATATGAAATCATCTGTGCATAAAGAAGATGTGCTATTTCATTTCTTCTTAGCCTGTAATCCCTTATCAGTAATACAACTATACACATGCTACATAATATATATAGCTGCATGGCTATATAGTTACTATGGGATTCTGTGTAGGGCATTCTTTGTCTGATCAGCTACTTGCACCTAATGGGTTGTAGTGATCTTCTTTAACAAAGTATTTGGAACTAACCCTCCTACCAAGTAATTTTCTCTCCCACCATAATATTAAATAGTGTGTGGCAGCTTAGTTATGAATGTTAGGGACTATCACAGCTGCATGATATACATCATGGAAGTCTTCTTCCGAAACAAGACGTTAGCACAGAAGGTTACAAACACAAGAAAGCAGCTCACTTGTAGTATCAACTCTTCTTTAAAAATAATATGGAATAAAAAGTGTATGAAAGTATAAGAACAGAGTAACACCCTTTGTGTACAGTAGTAACACATTCTGTAGTAATGGACTTATGATGACAGTTTCAAAGAGAAGATCAGCTAATGAAGCAGAATTTAGAAAAAGTTTTATAGGAAGTTGAAAGTGATGCTGTACTGTCTCAAGGATTCTACATTTATTGAGGTTTCATTTGTTTTCACCTAAATACCTCTCTCATTGTAAATAAAATATCAGTACGGTTTTGTACTAAAGTTACTAATAGATAGTTGCATCATTAAAGGCATTATTAAAAGAGTCCAAGGCTGCTTGGTACATATTTACCATGGTATACTCTTCAGGTATTTACCTTTAGTTTTTATTGGTTTTTAAGATATTAACTTGAAATCAGTTTTTCCCTATTGCTTGGGTATTAGTCCTGCTAAAAAATTATAATTCCTACAAGTGTTCACGGAAAGCAAATGTTTAATACATTGCTGAGATGCGCTTTTTTTGAGTGGGGGGAGGTTGGCAGGAATTATCTACAAACACAAACCAATTCATTGATCTGAGAAAAAAAAATCTTTTAAGATCATTTTAAAATCAGTGGGTTTGAGAACCTCCCTTGCTCCTTCTCTGTCCTGTGTTGTTTGGAGGTTCTTGGGAAGGCAAAGGGGAGAGAACAGCTCTCAGGGAGGCAGGGTTATCACCTGGACCCACAGGGCAATTGTCACATAGTGCAGCTGTGGGAGCAGCACCCTGCCAAGGCTGAAAGCTTGGTGCCAGGTCATCTGGGGATGCTTCCACTATGAATGTCCTCAGGAGGCAGAACCTTTGATCCCGTCTGTAGCCTTGCGCTTCTATCTTCCCAGGCATGACAGTAAGATTGGCCAGCACATAGTTCTCTGGATCTTCTTTCTTGCCCCTCTTGAAAATTAGAGTGATTTTTGCCTTCTTTCAGACCTCAAGACCTTCCCCAAGTCACCATGATGCTTCATTTTCATAGAAGACTATGTCAAAGAAATGAAATAGCATAAGCTGGATGCGATAATAAAAACCTTACTGGTTGATTTATGGGGTTTTTTTTGAAGTTACTGAATCTTAAAAGCAGACACTGCTTTAAGTGAAGTAGGTGCTGACAGCTGATAGCTGTTGAGATAGACCACGACTACAGTCATTAAGCTGAAAGGACATGCTTGTCCAGCAGGTCTAATGGGTATCATCAGCTGGCGAGAGTCCATGTTCAAATCAAGTAATTCTGATAATTTCCATCTGAAGATACAGTGATTGGTTGGTTAGAAATACACCTTTAAAAGCATCACAGCAGTGATTCTAATGGATTTGTCATAGAGAGTTTTAGAGAGAGGTTAAAATTGGCTGTCATTCCACAGCATTGAAAAAGGAATGAAATCCTTTTGTAGGATGATATGATTTTGTTTAAAAATAACACTGAACTATTGTCTTTAAAAAATGTATGCCTACAATATTCAATTGGTTTTATACATGTTAAACTTTACAATATTTAAACTGAAGGAGGAAAAAAATACAAGGTAGCATATCATTATTTTTCAATCATTTGTGTATTATATTGTTCGTTTGATCAATATCTACTCAGCAAAATGAAGGCATATCTATAGAAGGAGTAACCAGGACAACACAGCTTACCAGATACAATATAAGGTGAAGTTTTTTAATGGAAATATAAAGGCACTGAAATGAATAAAAATATTGTAAACCTTTAAACAGAACAAAAATTAATAGCTTTTGTCCAGTCTTGAATACCTTCATGCTTTGTTTTCAAACATACCAAAGAAGTCTAATTCAGAAACATATTTTCCTATTATGTTAGATTTAATAAAATAGCTTAAAAATCTATATAACAGAAAACAATAGTCCTTCCACCAGGGGCATTCTGATTTATGCTGAGTGACAACTTTCCCAGCTGGGATTCCAGGTGGATGTAAGTATGCCATAGCAGTAATAATGCAGACTGCATTTGCTCACACAAGCTCTGATATAAAGCATGTATTTACACCTCAAATTTTTAAAACCTAAATTTAAATGCTATGTTGGAATACTGTCTCTAAATGCACACATATCTTCTTTTATGGAAAAGAAGAGCTACACTAATATCTACAGGGAATACTTGAATTTTTAAGCCTATATGTAAAGAATGGGTACAATGGTTCTCTAACAAGTAATTCATCAACTAAAGATAATTTTCTAAAAAAGCCAAATCAAATGAAAACTCTGCCCTGATAATGAAAGAATGTTTTTCTATGTTAATTACTTTGAATTATCAGTTTCTAATCTATATTCCACAAAATTTCATTTAGATAAAAACACTATTTGCTTTTTTAAAAAAAAATTCATGAGAGATAACATTCTAAATTTATGTAATTTTCATTAAGGATAAGTATGATCTTCTGCAATAATATCTGCTTCTGTCTAAAACCATAGGAAAAAAAATGAATAAGAGATCTATTTCTAAACAAAGCCAGAATAATTCTATTTTCCAAGTAGTTATGTTGAAGCAGTTATCATGAATCAGATCTTCTGACTGTAAGAAAAAAATAAGTAAAATAGGCCATAATATTTTGTCCCAGCAGGATGAAATGAACTTTCTTATAAAATTGAAGGATCCTTAATATGAATATAAAGTACTACCACAGGAAAAAAAATGTAAAATATAAAAAAGCTAAAATATTAAGTAATCATTCGAATTATGTAGCAGATTGTGGCAAAAGAATATGTCAAACAGAAATCCTATGTAGTGTTGTATTAATGTTTTATTCTGATGTGATGATGATTGTCCTAAATTATGTTCCTCTGCAGAGATCACTGAAATACAAAAATTTTGGTAACAGGTTCCATGATGATATTAATATTTCTTCTTAAACAGAAGTATTTATCTCAATTTTGTTTTAAAGCAGTTATTTCCCCTGAGTAATGATTTCTGTGAGCTCAAAACTATCATATTGCAGAAGATTAATGGACTTACAAGACACAATATTTACTCATTAAATCCTTAGTTAAATACTTAAGACACTTTGCTAATGTTAAAATATTTTGAACATATTTTATTTGATGCAAATATAAGAAACTGAGTCAAAAGTTGCTAACTTGCACTTTTGTCTTAAACTTTTCATTCTAGTAGTTTACAGTTCAGTCAGTCAGTCAGTCTGAGTCTACAGTTCAATTTGAAGTATTCCTACTAAAAGCCAAGTCAGCTTTACTTCTCTCTTGCTATTTTCTTTTGTTGTTGTTTTAGCAGATTGCTTACACAACCTCTTACAGCCTGATAGAACAATTCTCACTAAACAGAACAATTATCAGAAGTTGTATAAGGAAATAATTTGAAATTAAAATTGTAAGAAAATATTAAGAAGATAAAGCAGATAAAGTAGAGTTTAAAAACGGGGGTTTTAATTATTTAGAAATTAATTTCTCAAAATTGTTTTCCTCCAAATGAAAATAATACTAGGATCTGGAGATTTCTCCTCCTCAGTTGGAAAGAAACTTTGTTACAGAACTGCATTGCTCAGTTAAAAATAGACACTATGTTTAAGATTTTCCACCATCCTATATTTGCAAGGCATTGCTCACATATTCCTATACTATGATCTTACAGACACATTTGTTGTCCTCATGCCTTATTTTCCTGACCTGGGATTGATACACCAAATTCTGTTTCTGTTCCCAAGTGTACTTATAAAATAAAACAAATGAGGATTTCATAGGGGCTCTTTCAATATTTCACATAAGGTTTTTGTTTTTGTTTTTGTTTTTGTTTTTGTTTTTGCAAACAGTCTAAGAAATACTATATTTCAGATAAACTCTTACTATTTTACAATTAGTAGAATAAAATATGAACCAAATTAACAATTATTAAAAGACTGAACAAACATGACAAATATGAGCAATATGAAAAATTATTTATTAAGTGACACTTAAAACGGCAAGTGAATTTTTAGTGACAAGGCTGTTTCTGAGAAAAGACTTGATCTTCTAAGTTATTAATGGTTTTGAATACACCAAATCAAAGGGGTGCTCCTTCTGAAAATCAGATACTACTAAGCTTTTTCAAAGAAAATATCTTCAAATCATTTTTCATTTTTCAAAATTCTGACTTTTTGGTTTACTTGTCATTTAGTAACATTAGGGTAGAAAATAACAATGAAATTAGGAATTAATTCTCAGATAGCAGAAACGACATATCTGCAGTGTTATAGTACAGTGCAAACATTCCCATCTTTGTTTACAATTACAGCAACATACCTGCCTAAGAGACACATTAAATGGTGTCATTGTACCTCTGCTTGAGGCTGCCCAGGCACAGCACATAATCTAGATGTAGATTTACTAGGAAGATTAGGTATGACTTTTGTTTCTGAGACTTCAGAGCTATGGGCTAGATGTAAAAAAGTTAAATCTATGCTTTGTGCAGGGACCTAAAACTACCTACCAAAATTCATCCTGCATGTCCAATCCCTCATATGATTCAAAACAGGGACACGACCCTATTGTCACTTGAGTCACAGCTGAAGTCTCCTGCGATGCAGCTGTACCAGCCTGCTACAAACTCCTGCAAGAATCTTTGACATGGAAGTACACTGTGTCAAAAAGACGTGCCATGAATTTCAATTTCCAGGTTATTTTGGAATACATGAAACTTCGAAAGAGAATTTAAGCACACTGCAAAGGACAAAAGTTGGAAGAACTGTAAATTGCAGTCACCCCATTAAATCTGCAGTTATCTATCACACAAGTAAATCAACATTTTTATATTGGTATAAAGTTTTATTTACTGTTATAATTAACCGTCCTAATTATAATGACAACTCTGTTGTTATTGAATTCACATTAAAATTAGTAGTGAGAGAATAAACTACACCAAATAAAAGTTAGTGAATAAATAACACCAGACAGAAAAATGCACTCCCATATTAGTGAAGCTACTGTTAAGATCAAACTGGATTACGAAATTGTGATCTGCAGACAAAGTCACTGAAAAAACCTATGACTGAAGACATGCAGTAACAGAATCCTTCTGGAGCGTCTGTGTTTGGCATTCTGAATTTATATTTAATTCAATTTAATTAAATTTGTTTTGTTTTGTTTTGTTTTCTTTCTACACTTATTTTTGAGTCTCTGACAGCAAGTCTGTTTTCTTTTCTTTTCCACTGGCTGCTCCTTGTGATCCTGTGGTAAAGATCCATGGTAGACAAGTGTCCCCTTGCAGTCCATGGAAAACTCCACAGGGCCTGGGTAACGCCCCAGCCTCTGGTCTTAGCCCAGGAGGGGGGTAGGCCCAGCCTTGAGGTCGACATAGAAGAAAGAGAGAAAGAGAAACAGTTCCAGCTGCAGCAAATTGGAGTTGTCATCCAAGAGATAATAGGAGAAGCACTTTTGAGTGCTGCAAAATAATTAAAAAGACCTGTAGCTCTGGAAATGGAAAAGAGATTGCTTCTCCTGCTGAACTGATACAAAGGGGAGGGCTATTTCTGTAAATCCATAGTACTTTTACCTAATTGGTGTTGTTGTAGATATAGTTCTTTAGTTTTTATCTTGCTAGTAATAAATCCTAATATTATTCTCCCCAATCAGATCTCTTTTGTCTGCATAAACCTTCTCTCAACTTATAGTAATTGTTTGAGGGGTGAGAGAAATTGGACCAGAGCAAACCCACGACATTCAGTTCTATTGAATGGCATATAATCGGCAATCCTAAGAACATTTGGAGGACCAACTGAGAGATATACAAAGAAAAGTTGAAATTTTAGGCTTATACAATAAAATTTGGTCTAGCAAGTGTCATAGTCTGTTTCCAGTACAGAGAAGAGCCATTACATTGGTCAAGATTATTGTTCTGGGTCTGGTTGCAGTGGAATTATCTTTCCTCACAGCAGCCTATATGGTTCTGTGCTTTAGACTGATGACCAAAATGGTAGATAAAACACTTATGTTTTAGCCTTTGTTGAATAGGGTTTATACAGTGTCAAGGCCTTTTCTGTTCCCACAGCAAATAGGTTGGAAGTGCACAAGAGTTAGGAAGAGGACACAGCTCCAACAGCTGACCTAAACTTCTATTCTATACAACACCATGCTGAGCATTAAAAGCAGGGATGGGGAGAAGTTTTTCCAAAGTAGGCATTGTTTGAGCACGAGCTGGTCTGTGAGTGAATGATTACTCTTTCATCACTTACTTCTTTCTGTTATTTTACCTTCATTTATCAAACTATCCTTATCTTAACCTTCAGGGTTTCTCTCTCCATTCTGTGAGAAAAACTCTTCTGATTCTGAGATGAATTTGATGAATGGACTGTTAGGTGGATAAAGAATTGGTTGTATGGTTGCATTCAGAGGGTAGTGGTCAATGGAGATCTCTGACAAGTAGCATCCCTTAGGTGTCCGTATGGGGACCTGTAATGTTTAATAATTTCATCAATGACGCAGACAGTGGGATAAAGTGCACCCTCAGCAATATTGCAGATAACATCTGTGTCAAGAGTAACAGATTATAATCCCAATCCTGCCAATGTTTAATGATTTTTCATAACCTGGTCAACAAAGTTTTTTCTGAATCTGTGTCTTATCTACAGAGGTTTCCTTCCTAATACACAGACATCAAGCCTGAGTGCAAAGAGAGTCCAAGGATCTGGAAGATGCAATTCAGCCTCACCCCTACAGTCCCTTCCTACAATGGCAAACTAAGTGCATGCTGGACTGTCCTAGCAGTATGTCATAGAACATTACTCTTTTCTCTCTCTTTTGCCCTTATGAGGCTACAGGTGGAGTATTAAGCCTTATTTTGGGCTTCCATTTACAAATCACACATTGATGTATTGATGCAAGACAAACAAAGGCTGACTAATATAATTAGTGCACAAGTCGATGACATGGGAGGAGACAGTGAGAGAACTGGATTTGTCTAGACTCAAGAGAAGAAGATTATGAGCATATTTGTGGTTACTTCAGCTACTGAAGAGGAAGATATAGCTGGGGGTGCTCTTCCAGGAAGTGATGAAATTCTCTATTATTTTAATGTGATTTAAATACCAGTAGAGCTTTGATTTTAATTAGGAATGCTGTTAGCTATAATAAGAAGTGAAACTTTATATCAATAATACTGATTCTAGATTTATGTGTGTCATAGAGAACTGAAGATTTAATAGGGCAACTATAATGTGCAGTTCTTTCAGCTTGCCCTTCTGTGACTGGGCAAAATGCAACAGATACCAATTGCAACAAGGAGAATTCTGTCCAGTTATTAAGAAATAATGTAGAAAATTAGGGTGGTCAGACACTGAAACAGCTGCCCAGGAAGAGTGTGGAAGATTCAAACTGGACTAGACAATATTCCAGAAACTTCATTGATGGAGGTATCACAGTAAGGCAGGAATTGGACTGTATACCTTCCAGAAATCTCTTCCAACTTTAATTCTAATAACTTACATTCAATCATCAAGTAGTCTGACGCATTAAAAAATAAAATTAAATGCATTAAAAGGAGTTAGGGATTTCTGAATGTGAGATACAAATTAGTTGAAGAAGAATTCTAGAAGTCATTGGAAACAAATCTCAGAAACACATATATTGAAAAAGGACTACATTACTTTCTTGAAGACCTTAAACAAGACCTTTAACTAAGATTTTCTTTAGTTTATCCTGAAAAATCTACTGTGATTTTGTCTGGAAAACCTTCACAAATTAATATCTAGCATATATACACTTACACTACATGATGTTTCTTAATATGGTCTCCATATGTTTTCTTTGGGCTGACTCTGCAGATGTGAAAAGATAAAGTAGGAATATTTATTAACTAAAGTGCCAGAGAAATAAATATCTTTTACTTTGTTGCTTTCTGTTCACACTATTTCTTGCAAACTTAAAAAAACTCATTCCTTTTGACTGTTTTATATCCAATTCTCCATCCTAACCTCCTGTCCTCTCACTTCCTAACAGTAGAATTAAGTTATTCTATCTTACTGAATTCACTGATTACATCTTAAAGAAGTTTAAAAATTCAAACTGTTCCTGCTTCAAAAAATTCTTTTGTTTGGGGATGTTCTTCCCTTTTATTTATTTTTTTTTTCACAGAGGAATGAAAATGAACTAGAAATAGCTTTGTTTGCACATTTGAGGAACCACATATTTACAGTTTCATATATCCTTGTAGTCACTAAGATGTTTTCTGTTTTCACTGCCAAATGTTGGTGTGCTAAACATATTGCAGGAGACAATAGAGGGAAGTGTAGTAAATAAAAAAAGTGTCCACAAAATTATTTGATTTCTTTGTTTATCAGATAATGTCATAGTCATTTCTGAGAGGCATCTAAGTTTATAATCTTACCTTTGCAAAACAGCAGCTAAACATCTTGTCTTTTTCTCTAGCTTCCAAATAAACTGGAAAATAATCTAACCAGCATTGTATATTGACTAAGGCCAGAGGGAATCTCAGCTGGGGCCCACAGAATTGAATGTATCTGACAACAGACATTCTTTCTCATTATGAAACATAACCCAATCATCAATAAAAATGAATGATTTAAGAAAGTATGTTTCACAGCAGGGAACATCCATTGATATTTTTTAAATACATGTAAAAATAATAACATGTATTCTACAGTAAATATTTAGTTTCTCAAATTAAATAAATTTTAGTTGAATTGAAAATTCTTTAAGTGAAGCACTAGACTCACTAAAAATACCTCTCTTAAGAAAATAATTGTAAATAAATAATCATATTAAGACAAAATATACATAATTTATACTCAAAATACTAATGAAATGGAAGAAAGAATTTATAGATAATCCAAAGTGTAATAGGCTAGTATGGGAATTTACACTATATCAACTTCTTTGTACATTCTTGCATTGTCTGAAAAATATCACATTGAAGAGAAATAAACCTGTTATAAATTCAAAATTTACTTAATTTTGGAAGAAATATCTTGGCAGGAAGCACAGGAATGATGAATTTAAATTTAATTAAAACATTATCAATGTCAGTTTGTGCATGTTTATTTTCACTGCTATTGCATGTAACTACTGAGTTTAAGTTCGTAAGGATACAGTGAGAAATAGCCATACTAATTACATTTTCTATATCACAGATAATGGACTTGTTAGAGAACCTTATCATGGGAAGTTTATGCTTCACCTTCCTTCTTTATAAATAGAAAAATACAAAACCTTCTCATGACAGGTTGAACAAATTAATGAAGCTTCTTCTAATATTCATTCTGAACAACCATTCTTCTAGTGTAGATGTTCTTCAGGCTGGCTTGTGAGCTGTGTAAGAGAGTAGAGTAGAGTTAATAACTTTTATAGATTTTTGGTTATTTTTACTGGTTGTTCTCAGTTTGCAATTTATGCAGAAAGAAAAATATTACTTCAAAAACAGTTTAAATGTAGTGACAATACTATTTCAGATCAGTTTTCAAGCAGAATAAGAAGGTAAGGAGAATATTCCTGGGGCAGATCAGAACCTGCTCCAGCCCAGCACTAATTCCTGTAGGAATTTCTTTGTCTTCTTACAGAAGAACCAAGAGTTTCTTAGTGGTATCCCATATTTCAATAATTTGTAGCTCAAGGATGTACTTAGCAAGAGATGCTACTTTTATATATAAAATTCCAATAGATTTCTCTTTTGTGAGCTCTCCTAGACTCCCTTACTATCAGTTTGCCCCTTTGGAATCTAAAATGGGAATCTGTTACCTGAACTATATTTTTTTGGGGGATGTTAAAGCATCTCCCAGAACACAAATTATTAACAAGGACATCTAAAACTTCCATCAAGAGGTCTTAAGATGTCATGCAATTTGGATAGTACAATAAAACTGTGCTATGTCTAGTTTGACAAGGGCAAAAAAAAAATCTCTTGTGTGATGGCATTAGACTGATACATTTGACAACCCATTTCGAGGTTTAACTTCAGACCTCTAAATATTGTTGACCTCAACATTTATTCTCCGATTACATCCATCCTTTCTCCACAGAAAGGCTATTTATCTTGTGTGCTTTGTTTGAAAACAGTTTAGGCATGTATTTAACTATCAATTTTATTTCAATCTTTTACAGTGTCTAGAGGTACAGAATTGTATTGGGAAGTTTCTGTGACACCATGAAAACCCAACAGCCTAGAAACATATATCTTGTGAAAAAGTAGAGAAGAGGATTTAGAGTCAATGTAGTATTAACCTTCTTTTACTGTCATAAGACTTACTAACTCCTGCTTTTCATAACAGATGTGTTTTGCTTTTCTTAAACAGATTCAGAGGTAATGATGAACTACAGTAGAGAGTACTTATTTCTTAGCTCATCAGAAGTTAAATTTTGCTTGCATAGGACACAGAATTCTATTGTGATAAATTGCAGAGCTTTTTCTAAGCCATTATATCCTTTAATGACTGCAGTTTGTGCATAGTAAATCCTGTTGAAAACAAAATAAAACAAAACAAAACCAAGCACAGTCCACAAATTTTGTATACTTTGAAGAAAAACACATTTTCATGGATGGAAATATTTTCCTAAATATAAAGTTTCTCAACTTACTTTCCAATAAAATTCAAAAGAAAGAAACTAATGAGACAAAAATATTAAACACTGTGATATCATTATCATGAAGAGAATAATATGAAACATTGTACTAAATAAAAATATATGCCATGCAATTAATAAAAAAATCCTTTAGCTACAGCTAATATATATAAGCATGATCTAGGCAGTACACAAAGAAGTACTTTAAAAACTGTTGAATGTGTCTGAAGTATGAAAATCTAGTTATAATGACTATAAAATCCTATCACTAACTGCACAACTAACTTTGAACTTCTAAGTATCATGAAATAAAGTTCTAAGACAGATTTTAAAATCTGTCTTGTTTCTAATTTCAGCTAAAAAGGATTTTCTTAAAAGCACATGGTTATGTCTATATTAGAGATGGTGAGAGTATTTTCAACCATAGAGTGGACATGACAGAAAATATCAGCTTGTTCTTCTCAAAGTTTCATGGAAGAACTCATGAATGACTCTTTGTGTGTTTTGGAGATCCTTATTACACAGATCCCACAAAGATCCTACAAAAATAGATATGGACTACACATGCAGAGTCACTATGTACATAAATTTCTATCTTGTTTGAAATTGTTGAACAATACACTAAATGTTAAGTAATACAGAGGAAAAAAGCCACTATAAAGACAGGCAGATATACTTTTTCCTCTGCATGAGCCAGTCACAGTATTTCTGTAGAGTAGGTTGGCATTTCTTCTTACAAGAAATCCAAATTATGGTAACAGTCAATGGTTCAGAGTCCCAGTGGACATCAGTGACAAGTGGCTTCCCTCAGGGGTCTATGTTGGGACCAGTATATTTAATATCATCATTAATGACATAGATGAAAGGATTGAGTGCACCCTCAGCACATTTGCAGATGACACCAAGCTGAGTGGTGTGGTTGACACACCTGAAAGACTGGTTGCCATCCAGAGGGTCATGGACAAGCTCTAGAAGCAAGCTCATGGGAAACTCATGAAATTTAACAAGACCAATTGCAAGGTGCTGCACATGGGTCAGGGCAACCCCTGTTATCAATACGGGCTGGAGAATGAACACATCGAGAGTAGCCCTAATGAGAAGGACTTGGGCGTGCTGGTGGATGAGAGGCTGGACATGAGCTGGCAATGCACACTTGTAGCCCAGAAAGCCAAACATATCCTGGACTGTATTGAAAGAAACCTGGCCAACAGCTTGAGGGAGGTGATTCTACACCTCTACTCTGCTCTGGTGAGACCCGAAATGGAGTACTGCAGCCAGCTCTGAGATCCCCAGCACAGGAACATCAGCCTGTTGGAGTGAGTCCAGAGGAGGGCTGCCAAGTTGATTAGAGAGATGGAACACCTCTCCTACTAATAAAGGCTGAGAGAATTGGCATTATTCTGCCTGGAAAAGAGGAGGCTTCGGGGTGACCTAATTGTCACCTTCCAGTACCTGAAGAGATTCTGCAAGGAAGATGGAGAGGGACCTTTTACAAGTGCATGTAGTGACAGAACAAGGGGGAATGGCTTCAAACTGAGACTAGGTTTAGATTAGATTAGGAAAAAATCCTTTACTGTGAAGGTGGTGAGGCACTCAAACAGGTTGCCAGGAGAAGTAGTGGATGTCCCATCCCTGGAAGTGTTCAAGGCCAGGCTGGATGGAGCTCTGAGCATCCTGGTCTGTCCCTGTCCCTGCCTATGGCAGGGGGATTTGAATTAGGTAATCTTTATGGTCCCTTCCAACCCTGGCTGTTCAATGATTCTGTGAATATCAGCATGGCCAGCAAAAGCTGTTGTCTCAAGAATATTTGCTTATGGGTCTAATCTATCACAGGTGAGACTGCACAATTCATACTTTTGGAGGATGATGGAATAGTTAAGTTTGCAAGGGAAAGCTAGAAGAACTATCATCAAGCAAAATATAGACCTCTCAGTTTAACTAGCAGGCCATGTATGTATAAAAGCATGCACAATTCAGATGTGTTTCTAATGTTTAGAATAATATGTTAAGTACTTATCAACAAACTCAGGTAAATTGCTACTGTGCATCCCATACTAATTTATTAAGAAACCACAGCAGCAAAACAAGGCACTAACTTTCAGTGAACTCTCAGAGCTTGTTCAAAAAACTCTGAGCTACAGTAAGCTACAGGTCATGGTTTCAGCGATCAACTTTTTTAAAAATCAATTTATTTCTTCTAGTTTAAAAGCTAAATAAGACAGGTCAGAATTAGGTCTTTCAAATCTAAAGGGGAAAGTTGAGATATAGGAAAGTAAAATATCCCCTGAGGATAAACAACTGGCTATCTATAATGAAAATCTAAAAACTATGTTGTTGGGTTCTGGAGAAAAAGATTCATTGTCTATAGAAATGCCATTCATGTTCATTACACTTGCAACAGTGTAATCACATTTATAAAATTTTGCTTACATGTTCACTAGTATAGTCCAACCCTCAGCAATTAATACGCTAATTGTTTGATACAGGCAGCTAAAAGTACTCTAATTATACAGATTGTTTGATGAGAAAATTATTTCATTCTGCAGCACATGTGAAAAAGATGCTTAAAACTGATGGCTTTGCTTAGTACAGACCATAATAGGAAAAAACTGTTCACATTTTGAAAAGCTGGAAAATAGGAGAGCAATAAAAGCAGATGTTCACACAGTTGCATGAGAATGCTATAAAATTCTCACCACTGTATCTGCTGTAACTAGTCAAAGTTATCTGTGCTGCAACCTGCCTGATGACACTGTTGTAATTGATTTTAGTAAGAGATATGGTCACTTTTCACAGGTAAACCAAGAAAGATTCTCAGGTGTTCTTGCAGTTTGGACCTTAGCAAAATGTCTCTGAGAGTTTGTGGGACAGATTACATACATACGACGTGTCTTGTACAGTGCTAGATATACTGTCATTGCTTACCAAGCCACAGTCACCACCATTCAGGTTAGATAATGTGTTCATGGAATTATGACATAAAGAATTTTTAACAATATGTCCATGTCTTTCAGATATAGTAGTTTCATATAAGAACAGATAAAACTAGGGAGTTTGATGGAGGAGGTTGGTTGGGGTTTGTTGTGTTTTATTTTTTCTTTTTTGCCTTTGAGATGCTGAATACTCTGAAGCCTAACCTTGAAATTAAAATGGAATATGTAGGTAGGTTGATATCAAATAAAAAAAAATGAAGGGTGAAAACAGAATTTAAATTATATAAATTTTAGAATTTCAAAGACCTATGAGAAAGTCTATGCAAAATGTTTTCTTCAAATTAGCCTTGAAATCTTATCTAGTATCTTTATTTAAAGTCTTGATATACTTACTTAAATATTTTTCTTATTTTCATATTTTAATAGAAAATTTCATAATCTCTTTAGGATTTTTCAACTAATAATGCCTTCTCTATATTATGTATTTTTTAAGCAAGATCTGTAGGTTCTCTGTCAATTCTATTTACCACCTTTTCTCTGGAGAGACTGGCTAAACTATAAGGGTCATAACCAAAGACACCATAGGCCTTAAAGAAGCTTTGCAACTCATGAGAGAAAAAAAAGGTGAAGATATTCTTTAATAAGGTTAGCCTAGGGTTTCTGTGGATCTGCAGATAGCTCTTAATGGAGCCGAAGGATTACTATTAAAGGTATCCACTCTACAGCTGGAGGCTTATGCTTGTTGTTCATGTAGTCCATGAAAGTTTTGTCTCTCATGTTCACTCTCCAAAGTGAAAGATAACACACAGCAAGACACAATGGGAGTGTAAACTCAGAATAAAAGCTACAGAAGTAAAACATTTTCATAGGCAGGCCATGTACAGTCTACCAAAAATATGAGTTGTTTTTACTCCATACATTGTCCTGGTCCTGGCCAGGACACGGTTAATTTCTGCAGTAACCATGAGAGGCATGACCAGAGCCCGGATGTTATTTTATAACACCTCACACCATATGCAAGAGTCTGGGGGAAGGGATAACTTGTGGTCAGGGGTAACATCGGGCTCTATGTGGTAAACAATCAGTGTGAATCAATTACCCCTTTTCTTGTACACTCTGTTATCAATACTGTTGCTGTTACTGTCTGTCGTCTTATTTGTTTTCTTCCAGTGAATTGTTCTTATCTCAACCTGGGATCTTTATCTTTTGTGCCTCCAATTCTCTTTATCCAGCTGCAAGGGAGGGGAGAAGGGGTGTGGGGAGTGAGCAAGTAGCTAATGGTTTGGAATATTTCAGTGGGAACACTAAATTAGGGGATACGATTCTCAAACCACAACATATCTTTTATAAAATTCTGGACTTTGAATTGATGGGACTTTGTTAATCCCAGTGTAATTCATACATTTTTAATTACACTGCTTCTGGTTCATTAATCTATAAATTAAATGTGCTATATCTTAATTGTAATATTTTTATTGAACATACCATGTGCAATAACATATTTTACTTTTTGAGCACAATCAACTTTATTACACATCAGCCAGAATAAATAAAAAAGTAACTAAATAAGTGTAAATAAATCAACTAAAAAGTGACTAAATCAACTGTGATCTTGATTGTAAACAGACAGCTAAACAATGATTCTGTAAAGGGTTATACTGGAGTGTGAGCATTTTTCCTTTTAGCAGCCTAATATGCTAGATAATATACCTGATTTAAACACTGTACTACCTGTGAAATTTACAATAGCTAATAAAAAATGGATAGTGACGGTTTAATGCAAATGGTCTGAGTGCCCTGTTAATAGGATCAGAAAGTGCATTTTAGATAAGAAAATTAATAAATTGACAGGTTTTGAAAAAAAGCAGAGATCATGCTCAATGTAGCATTGTTAGGTTAATTGGTCATATGCTTTATCTCAATTATTTTATTTAAAGGTTGTCCTCTAAAAGATGCAATCTAGAGTTAAGGTTACACTTTTCCTATATTAGTGAATCATAAGGAAAAGGTACTCCAAAATCCTTTTGAAATTATTTCTTTTCCACTCTTTCTATCTTTCTCTTATTCAGAAATTATTATTCAGAGGGAAGCCAGGTCAACAATTTGAAAATTAGATTGGATAAAAAAATATTTATGTCATTTCCTTCCATTTTTATTGACCTGAAAACGTTTGACCTCTACACTCATATGTCCAGTACTGAATTGTAATAATGTACTTGGAGCTATTAAATACTACAAATGTCAAAAAATTTAAATATTAATAGTAAATTATTTTACTGTTCACTATCACCTTCAAAATTTTCTGCTGCCCTAAAATACATTAAAAGGCTACATACGGTTGTAGTTAGTTTCGCATAAATTAACAGCAACTCTGAAGACTTACTGGACTACAAAACCTTTTTTAAGTTCTTTTCTGGCAGTAGTACTGTATAATTTCCTTGATAAACCTTGCTTAACATCATCAGTGTTAGCTGGATTTAACTCAGTAAACAGCAATAACAAAACTTTTAGGTAAGAACACATGAAGAATATAAATTATCTCATGACACTGGAATAAAATGAAATTAATTAAGAGCACTTTTCTGCTCTTTATGACACCTTCAGGAAAATCATCAACAATTCATGATCAAAAAAAGAACAAGTAAGTAAACAAAAAAATCCAAACAAACAAACTAATGCACCACTCCCTTCACCCCACTCCCAGTTCAAACAGTATTATTACAGATTTTCACTTAAGTCCCTAACTGAAAATGAAAAGGTTCATGAGCATAATTACCAAAATAATCTGAACTAAGAGGCAAATTGTCCATCTCAGAATGCTACATCATTTTGCATTGGTCTTTTAACACCTTCTTGATACATAAAACTTTACATTTGTACCATTAGTAAATTTAAGTTGAAGTAGAAATTTTTTTTTTTTTTTTTTTTGCAAAAACATCATAATGCATGAGACTTGTACACAGTGTCTTCAAGATAGTTTGAATTATTATTTGGGGCTGGAGTTTTCGAGAATTGTTCACAAATATTTAAGCACTTTAGAGACAGTAAAACAGAATCACAGAGATGGTTTAAGGGTAAACACATCAACTCAGTATATAACACTTCAAAGAATAATATTTCATTTATTTCAGGAGCCACTATTCAAACAGATTGGCATGAACTTACAATCCTACTTAATTTTCCTATTGACATAACAGATTTTTGCTTATTCAATCATTTTTACTGAAAAAAAAACCAAAAACTTTTAGACACTGTAGAAGTTAAGCTAATAATTTAACATTTTACAAGACCCAAGTGTTCAAGATTCTTTTTGATGTAATTTAAAATTAGCAGCTTCTGAAACATCTGCCAGAGATAGATGCTTTGGACACTCGTAATTGCTAAATCATGTGCAGCTGTACACATTTTTGATAGCCCTTATAGCTTATGAAACTGCTTCAACAGCAATAAATCTAAACAATTCCCTCTATTATAATCAGTGTTATCATGTTTTTTTAGACGTAGAAACAATGCTTGCAGGTTCAGAAGCAGAAATTTAGAAAAGCTTCTGTTCAGATTATACAGATTATATCTATTTTAAGATACAGTGATTTTTCTTGAGATTGTAATAACGAGGAAGACACTGTGAAAAAATAAATCAGTCTTGTTCTTCTGTGAAAAACAGCATCTTCTTTTCAACCATTTCTGGAATATACCAAGAAAGAAACTTCTTTCAAATGTCAAAGAATTCCAATTCTTTATATATTGAGAAGAGTTAGTCATGAAATTCATACTGGTTTTTACTTCTTTGGGATCCTAGCAGCAGAAAAATTACTCAAATTACCATGAAGGAATCGATTAAATCAATGGAAGAAGTAGAAATGAAGAACTGTGACTGAAAGGGGAAGGGCTGAGTGGTATGGGCTCTTATGTATCCTTAGAGATACATAGCAAGAATTTACTGGTTTATTGTGATTTCTGCAGCTGCAGAAAATTTGAGGAAGATCAGCCGGTCACCTGTGTGGGTCTGACCCTTGGCACCTCTGGAGTTCTTTGGAGTGTTTTGTAAATTTTAGAACTCAGGTTACACATAGAGTCTTTTAGTTGCCTGCCTCATTAATCAAACACTTTGAGTCTTTCTGTAGGCTGATGTTATATTTTAAGTTCCTGTTTGTTTTTTTTTTGTTTGTTTTCTGGATGCTCAGTTTGACTTACATATTCCATAGAAGCTGTTGGACTTCCCTGAACACCAGTTAATTAGGTCATTAGGGAAAGTTAATACGGTGTAAACCCAAACATTTTAGAATAACTTTGGAGACAAAAACAGGCATGCTCAGGCAAGGGCCTGTGTGGTCTGTATTGACCACGGGCATCCTCATCATGGTCTACAACTTCCTCAAGGTAGGCAGAGGAAGGGAGGCGCTGGTCTCCTCAGTCCTATGACCAGTGACAGGACATGAGGAAGTGGGATGACGCTACATTAGGGGAAGTTCAGATTGGACATTAGGAAAAGGTTCGTCACTGAGAGGGTAATTGGTCACTGGAACAGACACCCCAGGGTAGTGGTTATGATACCAAGCCTGTCAGAGTTCAAAGAGTGCCTGGACAAAATCATATTGTTTAGTTTTAGTTTCTCCTGTAAGGAGCAGGAAGTTGTACTCAATGACTCTTAAGGTTCCCTTTCAACTTGAGATATTCTTTGATTATATGACTCTATGACAGTGTATGGAAAACCAGCTGACAACCTGGATGGCTTAATGAGATGGCAGACTATCTGCCATACAAAACCCAGTGACTTTGACATCAGCTGCATTAGATCACTGCAGAAACTCCTGGAAGAAATTTTTTTTTTTTTTCAGTGCAAATATTAGGTAGTGTGCATTAAATAAAGTTTGACATGACATATTGAAGGGAGAGACAAAAAAAATAAGAACATCAAAGAACATTCAGCAACATCTGCTGAGTGCGATAATTGTACTCTTCGGGAAAAAAAGTGATCATAAGAACACTGTTTCCTATTAATAGCTTATCTAAATTTTTTTTTTTTTACTTTGATAGAAATGTAATGATTTACAGTGTGCTGTGTTTTGTCCTGGGTTTTAATTTGTTTTCAGTTTAAGTTGGAGAGAGGTAATTTTTTAGTGAATTAGAAACCCATTGGATACTGTGAGGTCTGGGTGAAATTTAAGATCAAGACAGTTTTGATACTAATAACAGTCATTAAGCAGATATGCACTAGGCTACTGCAGAACTACAGAAAGCCTGTATAATCAAACACACATTAGGAAGGTCTATCAGGTGAAATCACTTTAGGGTCAGGCACCCTTTAAGATCCACAGAGGACATTTGTCCCAAACGGGGCAAAATCTTTCAAAGGCACACTTGGTTAGAATGCATTCTTCAATAAAAACTTTGCTTTGTCCAAAGCAGATGCAGTTCCAAGCTGTTTTACCTTGTAAGACGTTGTCTTAACAGCCTTTATGGATTTTAATTCTTTTTTACATACAAGATGGTACTTTCCTTCCAATTTATGGAAAGTAGAAATTAATAAGCTTTTCCCCAAAAAGGTATAAGACATACATGCACAAAAATAATTTTCCAGGCATTTATATAATAAACTCTCCATAATAGAACAAATGTACATATGTGCACAAACAGAACAAACCCCCATGTTGAGTTCTAAAAAGGACATATATTAACCTGACTGCCTCAACAAAGACTCCCATAATCCCCTTTTCAACATTAAGAATTTTTGGTAGTGAGGAAGACACCGTCCAGAGAAAAGAAAAGCAAGAGTTAACATCTAGTCATTTTCAAGATATAGTTTCAGTTAGTTTCTGTCATATTTAAAAGTAATATGTTAAGGAAAATATTTTTTTTAATAGTACAACACTGAACTAGTAGAAAGTCTACCTTCTACCTACTGAAAAAGGTCATGTTCTCTGCATATTACAGACAGGCATTTTTTTTCTAATGTTACAAAATATTTGCCTCTCCCATTTAACTCAGAAAGGCAGTTTTGAGAAATCAAGCTTCATTTTTAGACACATATTTTAACATCCAAGTTTGATACCCTTGACCTTAACCTTTAACATAAAAATCATGTTTAGATAAGGTACTAATATAATACAGGTGGTGTTAAATACTTTTTTTTTTTTTTTTTTACATTTCAATATACTAAGTGATTTCTTAAGATTCATAGTGCAGAGCTATACAGTAGTATTTTGGTTAACTCTAAATAAAAAAAAATTGGCGCTAGAAGCAGCACATCTACAATACAGCAGTTTCCTACTTTTGGTAATTTACTCTGCTTTAGCATTTTATAATTGTGTTTATGCACAACAGTAGAGGAAAAAGAATTCTTTAAAGTACCTGTGATTAAGCTACATTTTGAGAAATAAGTCCGAAGTGGAGTTAGGTGTTTTGGGAACTCTTTTTGTCCATTATTTTTTATTCAATTCTATGTATTTGTGAAGGATTTTAAGTTCTTTTTCCTTGAACATGTCACAAAGCAAACAATACAAAGCAGTTCCTTTGCTCAGAGTTTCAGGAACATTTTCAGTCAACACGCATGGCCGAAACGTTTACTCTCAAACACAGCACTGCTTAGAAAAGAAGAATTAAAGAAGTCATTCATTTTAAAGGAATGATAGGGTCAAGTCTCCGGCTAGATTACTGAAGAGAACAAACACTCTTCAGCAGTATCAAAAGACACCATAAGACACACAAAAGCATATGTTCCCTGAGCTTTTTTGGAAATATTGATTGCTACCTACTATCCTATTCTGAAAAGGACAGCAGTTATCTCCTCTGAACACAAACTACAGAAAAATACCGTGTAGAAGGGGAAACATCAAAACTGAATTTCCTGAGAGAAGTCAGACCTCTGCTTTCTCAATGAGAGAATTAGAGCTAAGAAAAGATCTTTCAAGGAGAGAATGTAAAGAATTACCTCCACTTTTATATCATAAATAATGCTGCTGTTTGTTGTGGCAATGTATTTACAATACTGTATCATTACCTCACTTTGTCAATATTTTAACAAAACAAGTAATTTTCATTGTTTCCTATTCTAAGATTGACATGTATTTCATCATCATGGCTAGGCTTTGCAAAAGGAGATTTGAAAAGTGCTCTACCCACACTTGCTACAAGCACGCTGATGGCTAAAAAGGCCAACGCGAGATAGACAAGTCTGGTTGCAGAAGGCACAGCAGAAAGACTCCCCAGGTGATATCGACAAGACACAATTCTTTCTGCATTGTCTTTTCTCCTCGAGAGTGATCCAGTGAGTGTTCTCAAAAGCAGCAGCAGTGTTATAGATAGTGTGTCTCCAGGTCACTTGATTGAAGGCCAGAGCAGACCAATGGTGATGATCAATATGGTCAAGGCTGAGGGATTGTTTCAGGTAGTCCTTGTATCTCCTCTTCGGGGGTCCTCTCTTGCAGCAGTCAGTAGCAAGTTCCCCATAGAGCACAATCTTAGGGAGGCTGTAGTCCTGCATCCTGGAGATGTGCCCTGCCCAGCACAGCTGTGTTCTCAGCAGCATGGCCTCAATGCTCGTGACTGCTGCCTGTTCAAGGACAGACGTGTTGGTCACACAATCCGTCCAGTGGATGTTTAGGATTGTACGGAGGCAGCGCTGATGGAGGCGTTCTAAGAGACGCAAGTGGTGGTGGTAAATGACCCATGATTCAGACCCATATAAAAGAGTAGACAGTACAATGACTCTGTAAACACGGATCTTAGTACTTTTCTTCAGATGTTTGTTTTACCACACTCTTTTACGGAGTTTACCGAAGGCTCTGTACGCCTTTGCTAACCTGTTGTCTATTTCTTCGTCAATCTTACAGTCTGAGGAGATGATGCTTCCCAGGTAATTAAATTGCTGGACTGATGTGAGCTCTCTTTCACCAATGGTGATATGGGGATGATGGGAGCCTGAGGTGCAGGCTGATAAAAAATTCTGTTTTCATCAAGCTGACTTTCTGCCCAAAAAGCTCGGCAGCCTTTGCAAAGCAGGATGTTAAACACTGCAGAGCTGCTTCTGTGTGGGCGACAAGGATGGCATCGTCAGCGCAGAGCAGCTCACGGACAAGATGATTTAATGTCTTAGTGTGGGCCTTCAGTTGCCTTAGGTTGAAAAGGCTCCCATCGGTACGATATCAAATGTAGATACCATTTTCTTCATCGAGGTCTGCCATGGCCCTTTGGAGCATCATGCTGAAGAAGACTGTGAATAAAGTTGGTGCAAGAACGCAGCCTTGCTTCACACCATTGGCTATTGGAAAGGGGTCAGAAAGTGCATCTCCATATCTGACTTGGCCGTGCTGGTCCTCATGAAGCGAGATGATCACTTTAAGGAACCTAGGGGAATATCCTAAACATTCAAAAATCTGCCACTGACCTTTTCTGCTCACAGTATCAAAAGCCTTGGTGAGATCAACAAAGGTTACATAGAGTCCTGTGTTCTGTTCCCTACACTTGTCTTGAAGTTGTCTGAGAAAAAATACCATGTCTGTTGTGCTTCTATTGGCTCTACCTGAAACCACATCGGCTTTCAGGTAGAAGTTCTTCTGTTATGGTGGCTATTAATCTGTTCAAAAGAATTCTTGCAAGGATTTTACCAGCAATGGAGAGCAGAGTAATACCTTGGTAATTTGAACAATCTGATTTATCTCCTTTCTTCTTGTGCAAGGTGACGATGACAGCGTCACGAAGGTCTGATGGTAGTTCACCTTGTTCCCAACAATGCACCATGAATTCGTGAAACTTAGAATGGAGTGCTTGACTATCATGCTTCAAGTGGGATTCCGTCAACCCCAGCTGCCTTGCCAATTTTCACCTGTTGTATGACCTTAAGAGTTTCTCCCATAGTGGGGACAATATCCAGTTCAGTTTTCACTGGTTGTTGTGAAATGTACTGAATTACTGAGTCTTGAAGTACATGGCTGGTACTGAAGAGAGTCTGAAAGTGTTCAGACCATCGATTCAAAATGGAAACTTTATCTGTGAGAAGCATTTGACCATCTGCACTGAGTAAAGGGCTTTGAAACTGGTGTGTAGGACTGTAAGCCGTTTTCAGAGCCTCATAGAATCCCCTGTAGTCATTTGTATCTGCACGTAATTGAATTTTTTCTGCTAGATTGATCCACCACTTGTTCTGGATGTCACAAAGTTTCTGTTGGAGCTTGCTACATGCGAGTCGAAAGGCTGCTTCTATCACATGACAAAATGGATGAGCAAAGTGTGCTTGGTGAGCAGTTCTCTTCTTTCTCAACAATTCCTGGATCTCATGATTGTTTTCATTGAACCAGTCCTTGTTTTTCTTGAAGAAGAACCCTAAGGATTCTCCAGAGGACTGCAGAATGCTATTTTTAATAAGTTGTCAAAGCGCTTCTGGAGAGGGATCTGTGGAATGAACTTTGAGCCTGGATTGAAGATTTACCTGGAAACTGTCTCTCACTGTAGTTGTTTGAAAGTTGTTAACTTGAAGTCTCCTCCTTGGAATGCAGCCCCTTTTGGGTTTGAACTTAAGGTGGAGGTTAAGTTTAAAATGTGGCCTCAGAAGTACTTTTGCTCCACGGACCTCCATGAGGATTTTTCTAGCAAAAATGTGGAAGTGGGTGAATATTTCTAGCAGAAAGTACTCACAGAGAAAGAATGAAAATTAGTGTGAGAAACAAATTCTATTTCTAAAGATCTCAAAATAAACTGCAAATATGTTATCATCTCTATAATCTTCCTTGTAACATCTCTTTTCATTCTTTTTAGAGTGAAACAAAAGGAAAAGGAAACAAAATTACTTGAGGTTATCAGTGACAAAACTGGAAGCAGAATATGTTCAGAAAGCTCTTGTAAAAGAGTGAGATACTTGAGCAGGGTGTTAAATCAAAGTTTAGCTAATGCCTTCTGAAGTGCACTGTGTTCTCTAAATAAGAGAAACAGCTTCTACATAGTGATATTAATTGCATACTTGGTGCCGGGCACACTGTGGTTTCCATAGATCAGACATCTTTTTTCAACTTTCCTTTTTGAGAGACCTTATTGAAGGACAGAGAAAGTAAAGGAGAGACACTACACTGCAATGGTAGAACAGAAAATACTGTCCCTGTATGAACACACTAATTTTAAAATGTCCATATTCACTTATTTTTAAATTATAAACCCAACATAAGTCAGTTTCACAACACAGATTTGATGTAATTTAGTCATTACCATAGTTGTATCTGTCTAAAATAATCTGCTAAGTGAAAAAATATAAGACATTTCAAGGGTGTATTGGTCTACAGGTAATTTTTCATATTTCATTTTTTGATGAATGCATGAAACAACAATCAAGTACCTGTCTCCTATTACCTATCCAACTGCAGTCAAGCTGTTGCTTACTGCTAATAAAATTCTACTAATGGTAGAGAAGCTAATCTCACATGACTTTGATGATCAGATACAGAAAAGCATGGGCACTACTGGAGTTGGGAGGGGAAGGAGGGTTAAGCCCTTAAGTACCTTTGAGTGTCTAGCCCTAAATGACCTCAGCTTCCTCTTACTTTGATGTGTATTGAACCTTCACAGTCTCTCACAAAGTATTAAGGACTTGAATTATTTTATGACCTCAGAAATTCTGGTCATTATTTTCTTCCCTCTGGGTCAGAGAGGTTAAATTTTGTCATAAACCAGCTGACTCTGGTATCACAATAATTGCTTTCAGTGGGTCAAAGTTGATTACATTGCAGCCCATTTTACTGTACTTTTTGATGCCCTACTTAAATTGTTGTCAGATACTGTATTTCATTTCTTTGTCAAACATATTTAATTTATTTGTCAGAATGTATTTAATTTCTTTAATACATTGTATTTTTTGTTCCTTCTGTAATGTTTGCAACTGTCATACTTACTTTTAACTGACATTCTGGCACATAATTTCTTTCCAAATGCATAATTTTATTTTTTTGAAAGAAATCCTCATAGTTTGCTACTTGACTAATTTAAATGTATCTAAGCTGTGAACACCAGAACTTTCAGAAACAGAGGTGTCCTTACCAGAGGTGTTATTTTCTGGTGGCTAGTGTAAGAGTGCATAGATCTGGAAACACACACCACCTGAAGTAAAGGACAGAATTTGTAGCATATCAAAGAGTATTGCAGCCTGGAGGTTGAATGGTGCTCAACTGGCTCATAGCTTAGTCCCTGTATCTTCTTTGCTTAACAGTACAGCAGTTTGCTACTGCTGTTGGCTGAAAGAAGGAATCTTCACCTCTGAGTGATAACAGTGGACATCACTATCAGTTCATTGCTCCTCTGGGGATCTATGTGTATTGAGATTAAATGTGCATCCTGTAGTAGGTCCAAAGGGAGCTGCAACATCTACACTCTGCTTGCCATCCTTTTTGACAAAATATCCAGATACTGTGCACAAGCTAATAAAGGAATGGAATTAATACATACTGTTCTTCTGAGTAGTCTGGGCAAAACGATGGTTTTGAGGCCAAAAAAAATGCATGGATTCTGTTTTCATTAATGGATTTTGTGTGTGTTTGTGTGTGTGGGATTGTTTTATGCTGTAGTTGTGGAAGCTCTGTAAGAGTTAAGGCAACAAAATTTCTGATCCTAATTAATTTCCTTTGCCAAGCAGGAGGACAATGCTAATTCTTCCTTTTGAGCTAATGGACAGATTCCAGAGAAAATTATGTTGGCAATGTATCATTTGTATATTCTCAATTTTTTCCTGAAGGAAAAACAAACCATAGACTGGATAAAATTTTTGCTTGAAATGCAAGCCAAATCCTAGATTTATGGAGGGAACAGCATGAAAGACATTGTGTTTGAAATAACTGATAAACTTTTAGTCTGAGAGATTACTCAAATAATTAACATTTATGAGTAAAATTAAACATTGTTTACAAACAAACATTAAGCTTACTACTCCTGTGCTAGATTTCATGGTAGAATCATAGAATAGCAGGTCAGAAGGGGACCTGAAGAATCACCTGGTCCAACCTTTCTTGGCAAAATAATATCTCAGAGTAGATTTTTGAAGTGTTTTTCAATATCCATTTTCAGCTTTTCTAAATCCAAAATTCAGATTGTCCAATTCTATGAACATAACAGTTTCACATATTCTATTACCCAATGCCTCCCCCCCTTTTTTTTTTAATAGCACAAATTTTACAATGAAAGTGGGAACAAAATTTTCAATGACCACTTGAGTGACCAGTAAATATTTCCCAGATCTGGTTAGCATATCTGATAAAGAATTGCAGAGCAACAAGAACTAGTCACTTGAGCAGTATTAATATACGGGATATATTACCTCATCTGTAACCTCTGCATCATAATTAATATTGATCTTGTCAGGTGGCACTGATTGATATTGATGATCTGGATGAACAGATTGAGTCTACCTTTAGTTAAATTCATGGATGACACCAAGCTGGGTGTGAGCGTTATTTGCTGGAAGGTAGGAAAGCTCTGCAGCCTGGATAAATGAAATGGGACAAACAATGTGAGGTTTAACAAGACCAAGTTCCGGGTTCTGCACTTGGGTCACAACAACCCCATTCAGTGCTACAGGCTGGGGGCAGAGTGATTGGAAAGCAGCCCAGTGGAGAAGGACCTAGGAGTGTTTGACAGCTGGCTGAACATAAGCCAGCAATGTGCCCAAGTGGCCAAGAAGGCCAAAAACATTCTGGCCTGTATCAGGAACAGTGTAGCCAGGAGGATATCTGGATGTTCACCTGTTTTTTTGGCAAGTCTTTTCCCCAAAAGATGCATGTGTAACTGTGGATGCTGCTGTGCAAGACAGTCTTCCTAGGGCTTTGTCTCTTCATTCACACACAGGATGACACTGCAATGCAGGAGGTATTACAGTCTTTCTCTTTCCCTGCATTCTGACTATGTACAGGGCAGATATTGTTTAAGGCAGAATAACTTCCTTTTCTGCCTTTTAGAATACAGAGAGTTTTTGTAAAGGAAGAAAGGAGAAACCTAACAGAGTCAGGGATACTTAAGCTACCAGTAAAGCAGATTTGAAGTCATATATGCTCCAGAATTAGATAACAGCAATTAAGATGAAACTCTTCAGATTCCCTGTCCTTATTTCTCCTCCAGCACAACCAGCATCAAAACAGTAAAAAAACTCCTCCCTTCTTTGAAAGGAAGGGTCTTATCAATGCTCGCTTGTACTTATTAATGCTTCAGATCTCAGTGATGCTCCCATTTATTTTATCTGGTACTGACTTATATTTTTCTGGTAATAATAATGTGCCGACAACTGACTGGACAGACACTGGAGAACAACATTAAAAATGTAGAGTTTTTCTGGCTTAATGCAAGTGGAACTCTATTTCACTCACAACTATGTCCAGACCTTAGTAAAGATTCATCCTTCTTCTTTCCTTACATGTCTGTGGAGAAGTATAATTACTATTGTTGGAATGTACATCATTAAAACTTGTACAACTCACATATTGTTACCATATTTTCTTAGTCATTTTTGTTCTTATTTAATGGTTCTTTTTCTTGAGATCGCTTGTATTCTCCCATGTTAGCAAGCAAAAAGTACTTACCTGGGCTAGCATTTAATAAAAGTTCTACAGACAGAAGGATGCAGAGGGGAATTTTGTTGTTCTTGTTGCTTTCTTATTAATTAACTTGAAATAGCCATGGCCTTTCTGTATACATGAACAAATTCTATATACTTGGAAAAAAAATTCAAATTTAGCTGTGGTTTTAGTACCCCTCAAAAACAATTTTCTGAATTTGAAAAGTATTCTAAAGGACTTAGCAATAAGTTAAAATTTTTTTCTTGACATTTTGTTTGTTTTTTCTTCCTACTAATTTGTGTAAAAGAAAAACTCAATAATATGGGACAGGAAATCTTTAAAAGAGACTTCTTGTAATTTTTCTGGTAGCTCTGCAGCAGTAATAAAAAGTAAAAGGTGTTTCAATATATCTTTCTGCTTGGAAGTAAGTGAAAATACAATGAGACTTCCACATGTCCTGGCTTGTGAAGGATATTTGTTTAAGCAATTAACTATGACCAATGTAAAAATTATATTAGGAACAGGCAGCAAATAACTGACTATCTGCTGTAGGGAACATCCATGTCATATGTCCTGTTTTTGGCCAAGGACAGGGTTAATTTTTTGCAGTAGCCATGAAGGGACAGATCCTGCAGCCATGCGGGTATGACCAAGACTCTGATGTTATGCAATACCATCTGATGTCATTGCCAGTGTGAGAGAAATGGAATCTCTCTCACCTTCAAGAAGAAGGGTGTTCCTTCCCAGTGGTGCAAGCATATGAGTAAGATTTATGTACCATATAACTCTTGCCAGAATAAGTGAGCACATATGTAATGTTTGATTTTCTGACATAGGGGTAAATTCTATTGTAACTGTGACTTTGTAGAGCAAGTTAAAAAGGGTATTAGATTATCTTCTGTTCCCTAGTGTATTGTCTTACCTGTGTTTCAAGAATTACCTTGTGTTCAAGTAAAATTAAAAATTCAACTTAACAGAAATAAGTTTAAGTAGTGTAAGGAAAGAGTTTTATCAAGAAGGTGCAGTGGTTAGGAAATGATTCTAGTGCTTATTAGACGCTTTTGGGATGCCATTGTTTATGGTCCTAAAGTTCTGTATAGTAATGTCATGCTTAATTGGAACACAAGCTGTGCATTTATTAAGCAGTTGTAGTAATATTTTAGCTTTTACACTGAATCTCAGGATTTTTCATTTGAAGCTAATAGGAATTTACTTTGTTAACTGTAAACTAAGTTTACTTTGTATGATTGCACTTAAAAAGTTTTTGGAAATATTTTTCATCCCTGTTCCTGCTAATGATGCTCATTTTTACATACTGTTTAGTAAACTTTAGTCTATTTTTAAAATGCTCGTGTTTCTTACAATATCCAACTACCGCTAAATAAAACTCCTGTTGGAATAATATAATCAAGGAGAGAAGAGGAGAGGAGAGATTCATGTTAGACCTAATTTCAGTTATTTTTATCTTTTTTAATGGAAAAAGAAGAAAATTTCATACTCATATTAATGAGAAACTGTGGAGATATTTATCCAGTGCACTGGTACTGATACACTGCAAAGTTTCCCATACCCTCTATCTAGACTCTGAAAAATTCAGTGAATATCAAACATGCTCAAAGTTCCTACAATGCATCCCTGTACCCTATAGCACAAGTGGCTTTAAGGTGTTAAAAGCAGTTCAGTTGGAATGGAAGCCTCAAGCTGATGTTGTTAACACCTGGGTATTTCTCACTCATTTCAGACTCCATCATGCTTCCAGAGCATTATAAATTATATTATTTGGGACTCCACAGACTTCTTCTCATAATACAGCCATTATTCAGGACTGATCATTGTCATCTAAAGTGTGTAATTTCTGTCAACATTAGTTTCAGATTTAGTTCCATGAGATCACATTACCTGAATGCAATCAGCACAACTCAGCTCTCAAGTATTGATTCCTCACATCATTCCTCACTATATTCCTCCTCAGAATAGTCTTTCCATCAGTTCCCACTCCAAAGTCTTGGAAGAGACTCTCTTGGAGTGCAAACGAGAGCCTATAGATACTCTGCATCATCTGGATAGAGACGACTAGGTGCCATGAAGTTAGAGATATACAGAAGGAAAAATATCCGGAACTGACAGTGACTGAAAGGAGGATGAAACCAACAAAGTATCATCCCTTTCAAAAGAAATTCTCTGAATACTGGTGGGTGTAATTTTTATTTCACTGCAACCAAGAAAATATGTTATTGCTAATACAAATACTAATAGTTTTTTTGAAGTTACCATGTAACACCTCTAGCTCAGAATATTCAGAAGGATCAGAGGGCTGTGTTTTCTGTATCATTAGTATTACCAAGAGATATGTGGCATAACCCAGTTCCTCTTATTCCCACCAGTGTAGAACAACAGACCTTTCTATCCATTTTCTTGACCCTCAGTCTACAGATTAAATAAGACAAATCTATTCCACTGAAAGTGGCCTAAGAAAAAAGGCAAATCTTGCTTAGTTGTGGGTTTTTTGTGGTTTTGGTTTGGGTTTTGTTTGGTTTGGGTTTGTTTGGGGGTTTTTTGTTTGTTTTTTTTTTTTTGTTTGTTTGTTTGTTTATTTGTTTTTTGAGGGGGTTGCAGGATTTTTTTTGGTTCTTTTTTTGGTTCTTTCTACTTATGTTCAACTGTCTTCTGATGGGCTAAAATCACAAATAACCTTCTTATTATTCAATATTATATTAAGGAAGTTACCTATGAGACAAAACAGGAACGTTTCATACACATTTTGAAAGATTCTTTATAGTTTGACCTCCTTTGGTATCCCATATTCTGAATAATGTAATCCCAAAACATCTCTTTTCTTGCTTCGCCTTGGATGCACAGTGAAGATATTTATGTGGAAAATGTATTACACATTAGAATGTGTTGAAACACAGAATGGCCTCTTCTAGATTCTATGTGGTTTGGAATGATGATCCCCACATACAAGACAGATAAGAGAGATGGAAGCAATATAGAAAAATGTCAAAAAAAGTAGCTTCAAATGCTTTATTTTCCCCTCTCATGTTTTGGGTACTAGCCACCTTTGAAGAGCCCTATGAGAGAAACAGGTTGCTGATCACAGAGTAGTTTAACTGAGATAACCCTTGCAGCGAGTTGTATAAAGCATGTGCTTCACTGTCAGGCAAGACAACATAAAGCTTTCTCTTGTTCTGATAAAAGATCTATCCAATGGGAAACACAATTTTAGAAACAGATCATAGGAGACCATCACATTTAAAGACATTTTTCCCAGCTTTGTCTCCTTTGAGATAGACTGACAGGCACATTAGAAAGTGTGTCTTTTCCTCTGAGTTTTGGAAGGTTATCTTTTAGGTTGATTTTATGTTCTGTGAAACATTGATAACAACCTGCCAGAGCAGATGTGTTTACATCGATTTTTCAAAGGTAGGAAATATATATATGAACTGAGTGGGTCTTAAAATAAAAATCATGGTGGAGTTTAGTAAAAGTCACCTGTTACAATTAGAGCAAAAAAAGGGTCTACTATGGAGAAATGTTATTCTGAAAGCTTTATTTGCTTAGAAAGTTCTGATAGTTTTAGATAGCTTATGAAATTTCATGTTTAATTTAAATTAAAAAAGAAGAAAAAAAAAAAGGAAAGAGGGACTGAATGTCCTTCAGCTTGCTACATATTTTGTTTTTCAGTTTGGTAAAGAAGTCAGTGTCCTGTCTGGAGTGAAGTAGGGAAAGTGAATAGGAAATAAAGAACAAAGATGTTACTCAATTTCATTTGTTCTGAAAAACAAGGAAGAACCAAAACATTACAAACAATTTTTTTAATGCAATTATATATTACATGCATACCTTTATTAATAAAATCTGTAACTGAATATTTATGACCTTTTCTAATAATGTTGTTGATAGGAAATGCAATGTCTGACATCGGGTCTTGCAATGCAAGGCACAGAGATATTTTGTGAATAGCTACCTCATATATAAAACTGGATGCATGTTAAATTCCAAAGTCATGTGAGGACCGTTCTTTACTAGCTTGATTAGAACTGAACATGCGTAAGGAAATAGGACCTAGCAAACTCTGAAGACACATTTATACCTTTTAATCAGTCTAGTCTGCTTCCCACTTGACAGTATACCTTCAGCAACCTGGAAAGCTCATTCATGTTATGCAGGCCTTTTCAGGGCTCTAAGTGGTGTGAAACATTACTTGGACTCTCCACTGAGAACCCTTTACAACTGTACATTCCTTCCAAGACCCTTGATACCTCATGTTGGGGCTACTTAGTGTGGTGTTAGAAATCATATAAGTAATTCTTTTCCCATGCTGTTTGTATTGCAGATGTGCAGACACAGTTTTAAAGCTTCATTTTACCTCTTCTTTTTTTTTTTGGTACTTACATATGCAGCATCAATATTTGATCTAGAAATATTTATTAGAAGCTTTCTACACATATGTGTAACTCCAACCTTTAAAATGATGTTGAATGTTAGATCAAGGATTGCACTTGATAGAGAGAAGAGGGAAAGGTCAGCTCTTCCAGTAGGTTTGCCATATTGGCATTACTTGCTGGACACACCTCTCAGAGCCGTTCATAGCATAACTGAGAATTAAGGCCCTATAGAAACACATCAAGAAAAGAGAAGGCATACAAAAGGCTCCTTTTTGGTTTCACAAATCCATAGACAAATCAAAGCAACTAAAAGAAAATCAAGCTATTAAAAAAAGTACTTGAAAGTATCATTGACTAAGTGTACACTAAGCCTTTCCTTTACACATGATTGTAGCAGCAGGTTTGGGACAAAATTGTTTATAAGGATGCAAGTGTAAAGAGTCTCTTGGGGATGCCTGAACACTTGTACAGTTTCCTCTTTTAATCATTTTCCCAGTTTCTCTGACCTCCTGTTTATTAACACCTTTCTCTGAACTCACTTCAAAATGTCATTTTCATATTTTATTATTCCACTAGTTTTCTTGTTGGCTGATGAAAAAAAAAATAGTCTTCTTTTCCAGAAATCTTCAAATATATGCTTTAATTTTGTAAGACATTTAAAATCTGCTCTGGCAACACTAAGGCCATTTTGGTGTTAATCCTTATAGATTCTGGGTAGGAACAGTATTCTTTTTACCATTGTGCTGGTATGTCACCTCTATCATCCTGCTGAAAGTACCTATCCTCTTGACTTTCTGTGACAATTGCTGAGTGCCTTCTTTGGCATACAGAAAGCTGAAGTATAGGTTGAGGTTTCATCAGTATTCCACATGTGTGACAGTCGATACTTCTTGACAGCTTTGTCACATTCCTTCAAAGAAACTTCTTAAACATTCCTTTATCTAATTTAAGGAGGTCTTTCTTTCTAGAGAATATTAATACTAATTAAAAATAGACATATCTTTTACAGATATTTTCTTTCATTTTCTCCTTAAATGTACAAAGATTTTTATGGAATTTTCATGACAGTATAATTTGGATTTTACAGGTTGTCTATATGCAAATATTATGACTCCAAAAACATCCATGTATTTATTCTGTGATCAAAAGTTCTCTTACGATGAAGCAAGGAATCTGCTAACATTATTGTCTCTTATTAAGGCTAATCATTTTCCAGCTTTTTGAGTTTCTTACTTAATTTGGTATATGCCAAACATTCTCTACTGGTTTTCAGTTGGGATATCATGTTTTGGTCTTATCTGATTTCTTCTCCTTTTACTTCCTAATCGGTCACTGCTTCACTTTTTACAACTTACTTTCCATAAATTAAACTTGCTTTTAATGCCGTATTTTGAATGGCTCTTCTGAGCCTACTCTTTTAAGATTTTTGGCCTATTTTGTAGGCCTACGAGGAAGTATGGCAAGTCTTGGGTAAGGCATCTAAAAGAGCAAACCTTCTGATGGTGTCTATCACTTAATATAACACAATTCCATGTTTAGCCAACATCTGTGTCTGTTAAACTGTTCCTAAAGAAAATAAAACACAACAAAAAATTTTGAAATCACTCGAAGAGAGGAATTTAAGAGCAATTTATATACAGTTACACTTCAGTTTTGGCAATACTACTGATGCATTTTTAGATATTCAAAGGAATATTTTGAATGTGTTCTCAAGGTTGAGAAATCTGTACACTTCAAGCAAAACAAGTAGAAACAGAAGGCTGTTTCAAATTTATCATTTTGTTTTTTTTCCCTGCCATAGAAATAATGTCATTGCAGTTGACACATTCCCATAAGAACATTCCTGCAAATGTTCCCATATTCATTTAATTGAAGTAACATTTTCCAACAGAAAAATATTTCACAGAAATATTTTACTGGTTCTACCTAATTCTTTTTTTGTCAGATAACTCTCCTGATTCTTCCTTTTATGACTGGGGATATTGAAATAATTGCTCCCTTATTAAAGACAGGTTCTCCTTACTGGATGCCTTCACTCCTCACATTGTGAGTACAAACCTAAAGTTATCAGTGAGTACAGTGTGGCAGGGAATGCTACAGAAGAGATTTCTCCTCAGGTGGGAGAAGTCTGTTGGGAGCCTGCAGAAAACCTCGTACTGAGGAGCTGGTGACCTTGAACTGTCCGTGTCTCCTCTACTGGGCCCTGTACTCCAGGCTTGAGAAGTCCCTATGCAGCATGAGCAGCTGCTGCAGGAGAACCTGCTGGTGCATCCCATGCCACCTTGTGCTGCACTGGTGGGTGGCTGGTACAGCAGAGGGAGCATTCCAGCCTTTCAGGGAACTCTCTGGTAGCTGAACAGCTTCCTGACAGAATCTGTAACTTGTAATATGTTTGGGAACAGCAAAGTCCATGTTGATCAAGGAGTGCAACAAGGTGGTTCTGACTGGGGACTGCTGTTCTTCAGGGAATTTGTGACCCACACCACAGCTACCTGAACACAAGCTGTTCTGGGCCACCTGTTCAGTTTGTCTTGAGGCTTTGTGGTGGTGCATGAGTTCTTGACTACAGGATAAACTCAGCCAGCTGGTTGTAATTGAGGGTACCAGCAATTACATGATGTGTACAGTCTTGCTTTTATTTAAGAGTGAAGCAAGAAGTTCCTTGGATGCAAACATCCATTCTGTTTGACAGTATCAATGATGGCTTGACTTATTTTCTTCAAGAAAATTGTATATAACAGCTTGAATGACCAAAATGAAGAACAATTCTTCATGGACAGGATCTGTGCAGCACACTATGCATCAGTGGAGATGCGTCAGTAGTCTGTTGGATGATGCACACATGCATGCACCCTGCATCTGAAATTGTGTAAGATTTTCTTGTTGTCTTTATGTCTCATATTATCCTATCTTGTTTAAACAGTTACTTTATTAAACCATTTACTGTAAACCCTTTCTTACTGAGATCCAGACAGAACCCTACACTACCTCTCTATCCCTTCAAGTACCAAGTGCGGGGGAGTGGAGAATTTAGAGACAAGGATTTTTTTCAAGAAAGGATTTGAAAAGTAGGACAAAGAAAATGTGTTGGTGTTAAGAAGTATGTTGGAGAATTTAATTAAAGATCAGTGGCATTATAAACCAGAAAGTATCATCAAGCTTATACATCATGGAAAAATCAGTTTAACTCTGGAAAAAGAGATTTTGCCCTTTGGATTGGTACCAAAGCTTAAAATTTGCAGTAGGGAAAAACTGTGTTCAGAGTAGAGTAGAACAAATGTCTTAATCTGGTAAAACATGTTTAGTAACTTGCAACACAGCTACAGAACTGGCTCTCTGCAAATGTAGACTAAATGATTGAACTAAGAAGGAAATTACTGCGAATGCAAGAAGGAGCTTATTTCAGCGTAAAGAGGGAACAGCCCAAGTGGACAATTGCACCTACTATTTGGCTGCAAGTCACAAACCAAGATATTAAAGTGCATTCCCAATACTTCTTGCTACACGAATAGCAGGCTAATAGACCTAATACAAGCAGGCTGTGCTTGCAATACTAAATGAATATCGTCTTTAGAACACACAAACAAGGAACAAAGGAATGCTTCACAGACTTAATGGCAAATTATTGCTAAATCTTTGGTATAGATCAGGAGAAGGTGGAGGTTTTAGATACAGCCTCCCAATCACCAAAAACTGTCTTAGGGATAGGTAGTTATAATCATATGGTAATATCAACTGGATTAGGAGTTCTGTTATATATTTAAAGCTTAGTTATGAATGCTATGTTCAAATTTAAAGCTAAAAGTGATCCAGAGTTCCCTGTAGCTTGTGATCCTATAATGAATGAATGGATTAGCATTTTAAAGTTTTTTCAAGGATCACATATAATTATACATCAAGAAATTTTACTGTCACGTGGCATTTTTTTTCCCCAATGAAATCAATGCTTACCAAATATTCTTCTAAATTTGTAGAAAAAGTGAGCTTGTTTCTAAGGCCTGTATTTGATAGCTGAGGTAGGTACACATACAAGGAAAATAAATGAATTTATGTTAAAAGTTTCAATAAATTAAACATATCAAAAGTATTTCCAGCATATATAAAATCATTCAGTATAATTGCTCTTTTACTGAAAAATATTCTCCATAACTACTTATGAGATGGGCATCTATTGTAGAAAAAATTTTCCCAGAAATACTATATGAATTCATTTAGTTCAGTAAAAGTGGAAGAATTTTTTGAATTCCTTCCTCCCCTTGACTTTTTGCGTTCTTGAAAATACAGCTATGAAACTTCAAGTGTGGATTTGCAACATTAGTGAAATCGCTTTAGAATAAAAATAAATAAATACACTTCAGTGTGGATTACTCTGTAACAAGCAGCTGTTTTCAAGTCATGATTAAATGTGAACAACCAGGCCAGGAAAAATTCCAGTAAATTTCTGATAATGACCTACCTATATCACCACTACCAGTAAGTCTTCTTTTAGGTCTAACTGCCTACATAGAAAATTAAGCAGAATTTCCACACCCACTGCAATCACACCATGTGGCAACACGTCTGAGCTTTTTGCATTGTGCATTTATTGCTAGTTCAGTCTCTCCAATACACTGGGCTGAAAGAAATGCTATCCCCTTGGATGTCCTGAACAAATCATGTTGGGGTTGCTCTTTCTTCCATTTCCTTGTTATGTTAAGCAATTGTAACTGTTTGAATTAAGTGGCCACTGCACTAACATGCACCCTAGTTCTCAAAACAGACAATAATTCTACACATAAATAACTGTAAAATACAGTTTGCATGTTTCTAAAATCAATTGTAAATTACTTTCTTATGATACTGAAATACAAAGTAGTGATGAGGCATCGATAACAATTCTTAAAAAAAATTCTAGTGCTCCATCAAATTAATTTTTTTGACATTCTTTCTGCTGATTTGCCATCGTGAAGCATGGTAAAATTACCACATTTGCAGGGGGTAGAACAGATGTTTAAAGGATATTTGGTGAGTGGCAGCAGCAACAGAGGAGGCATGCACAAAAAACATGACTCTCTTAGAAAGTTATTTTACAGATTTCTTTGCAGCAGACCACACCAGCAAAAAAAGAGCTATGTTAACTTGAGAAAAGAGGAATAATGACTAAAATCAAACTATTTCAGCTCTATCTAATAAAATAAGTAATCCTAAACTGATAAAGCTAATTTTGATAGAAACACTGGTCACTAAAAAGTAAAATCTTTGACAGAGAGATCTGGTGATTTTTTTGCAGTCATTGAAGACATTGCTAGATGTAGGTAACAAACTATCATTTTGCAGGAAAACTCAACATATGCAGTCTACTGAAGTATCTCCCATTCTCACCTCAGACTCTTGGCCTGAGTCCCCTCGTCAAAAAAGAAGCTGATTTGCAGAATTAAGCTTGAACAGCTGAAACACACACACATACTACATTCTGCTGACTCTACTACTATTGCAATAAGATCTGAAAAAGGGGGAAATTACAAATGCCTAAGAACTATCTTAAAGAGAAACAGTTGTTTGCTTGGTGAAAGTGATTCGAGACTTGAAAAAATTATATGCAATTTTTTTTGCGTGTGTGTGTCTGAACAACTGAATAACATGTCAATAGTTGGAAAGCAGAGGAAATACTCAAAGTTACTTGGTTTTGCAAAAAAAACATATGTTTTGGATTTTTTATTAAGATTTATTATGAAATATTAAAATAAAGCTCTTGCAGTCTATCAAGTAATTTTTCCAAACTGATAAAGTAGCAGCTCTGACTCAATACTTAGCATCTTTAATTTTAAAAAAAATTACGTGGAGTTCTCTTTGTCATCTTGATAGATGAAGAAAAACTATCTCCAGTGTATTAAAAAACCTCCTATCCAAGTCTAATTTTACTCACCAGTAAACAAAGATTTAATCTTATTTTGCTTCCATAGTGAATACATGTTGGAAAGAGATAGAGGTCATTAAATGTTTCAGTTCTTATTTGTAGACTCTGCTTTTCATCTTAGTAGATCTCTGGAGAAGCTAAATTTTTTACAAGTCTTTTTCTGTAAACTGGCAATAGGAAAGGAACCTTTCACAAGTATAAACCTGACTACCAAGAATGAGTTCCACTCCCAACCAGGTAAACCATATTAATTAAAAATTCTCCGAAATGCCTCACACAGGGAAATTTGGATGGAGCAGGCATAAGAGCAAAACCGTCCCACTCCATGATACTTAATCTTATTTTCATTTTTTAATTTACAGGTTTTTATCCTGTAGCATTCATACATTTCTAAAAACAAACCCTACACAAAACCAAAGCCAAACCCAGGACTTCCAGCGTAGTTTGGGTTCCTTCAGTATTTCCAAGTCCTGTCTTGTAGCCCAGGGCAGTTTCGCACCAGGCATTGCATTCTACTTTCCTTAAGAGGCTTATTTTTTAACTTACTTATTTTTTTTTAATCAAATAGATTGTCAGCATAAGCCATAACCATTATCCATGTAGCCACAGCACTGTTTCTATGACTTTGCCCATCTTCAAGGCCAATCAGCAGTTCATACCTGGGCTACTATCGCTCTCTGGCCTCCCAACCCCGTGATGTTGTAGGAAGGTAACAATGCTAACAGTCCTTCTCCTTTCTTTCTTTTTGTTTCTTTCCTCTGAAACTGAAGTAATCTTTATAGAGAGCAGATGTAGCCCAGGTCTCACTTACATGAACATTTCTTTTAGTTAAACTTCACCTCATGGCCATGTTATAAGCACTGAAGTTTCCCATAATAAATCTTGTAGCTACATCAGCCTTAAATTAAAGAGGAAAGTATCAGAATCCAATCAGCAATTTCATAGAATCATAGAATGCCTTGTTTTGGAATAGACCTCCAAGGTCGTCTAGTTTCAACCCCCTGCCACGGGCAGATATTTCATTAAAAGTCATTGAAAGAAAGAGGAGAGGGGTAGGAAACGGGGAGAGAGAGTTAAAAGTTTCTGGAAGAAGGGGAAACAAAAGCAATTTAGGGACCAATTTATATTTAGCTTTTCAACACTCAGCAAAATTTAAGCAGAAATAGGAACATCTCAAGAAATAAAACTGAAATCCACTAGCTCTTGAAAGAAATTGCGCTCAGTATAATTCCTTGAGCACTATGCACGGACACCAGTTTATAAATGCTTATAATGTTTATAAATCCTTAGACATGAATGGATTTTAAATTAATTTGGAAAGAAAGATGGAATTATCTTTCCAGGAAAAAAAAAAAACAAAAAACAATAACAAAACCCACAAAAAATAGGAGGCTCCATTTATGAAGGTTTCTTACGTTAAGACAGGTATAAATGCAGCTGCAGTTAGCTTCTCTATATTAATGCAGGCATCATACATAGTATGAATAATTTCTTTATTTTGTGAATGACTACTATAAAGGGAATATATTTAATTACTTCTAATATGGAAAAAATTCAATTTAGATTAATACTAAAAATTGTGCAGTCTTTCTTGTTGTAAAATGAACCTAAACAGTTGTACTTTAAAAAAAAAAAAGCCACAGATCACAATTATTTCCATATTTGAACTAATATTTGCCTGAGAATAAACTATAGAGAAACATGAGTATGAAAATACGCATTTAAAAGAGGAATCAAAAATGTCTCATCAATGAATATGCATCTGTTTTCAAAGCAGTCACAATCCATATCTTTCTCCAAGAGCCAGCAGATTTTAAACTGGAGCTAGACAGAGCTCATCAGTGAGATAACAGATTTTCATTGAGTTTAAAATGTATTTAAAACATTTAGCTCTACTAATTTTCCGCTTGTTGAACCCTAATTTATGTTATTGTAAATCTGAAATAATTCTATTGATGTCAAATGATGTTGTAAAGGTTTCATATCAATGTGAAGGATGGCAGAATCAATCCATAAGCTTGCTCTAGTTCTGTTTCAGCATTAGTATGTTGTGGGTGGGAAGTAAAGATAATTTGTTGCAGAAAAGCAAATTATTTGAATTACAATGCATTCTTTTTCACAACACTATTTCCATCTGCTTAGCTTCTCTGGAGGGTTAGTTCTGTTTGACACATCGTTATATTTTTAGTTATAATCTTTTATTAACAACAAACAAATATGTTGACAGTGCAAAACATTTTCTTCGTGAGCAGTAAAAGATAGGCAAACACTACTTAGGAAATAGAAAAAAATATATGACAGAGTTGAGGTAATACAAATAATAGGTTACGTTAAACATAAACACTGTCATAAGCATTAGATCAAAGTCTTGTCTCTAATCAACTCATTCCATTTGAATGTTTCCCTAAGTAATGTTGTTCCATAGCTACATGTTACTAGCAGTATTTTTATTTCAACTCTCTTGTGTCTTTTATTGGAGTAAGCCATATTCCTTTAGGGCTCAATTCTGCGGTCTTCACTCAATCTAAATTCCCAGTTCAGTCTGGGGGCAGGATTTGCTTGAACAAGGACAAAAGAATTTAGTCTCTAGTGTGTAGTTATAACAGTATCTCAAAGCCTAAATGCATTATACTTCAGCAGAGTCTGGAATTTAATATGGAACAGAAGTGTCTTAAATTCTACTCCATTTTCTGCTTCTGAATTTTGTTAGATAAGTTTCCTTAGCTTCCTTTTTCCATTAACACTGCGACCAATAAGATAAGTATAATAATGAGCATTAAGCTTCTCTGACAGGTAATTTGATGAAAGGCTCTGCATACCTATTGCAGGTCAGATACTGGGAGAGAAATCTCTCATGAGTATAAAGCTCAGATCACTCACTTAACATTTTCCTTTTATGTGACTAGGAAGGGATTCCAGAGCAAAATCTGCTTGAGTAATCTGGAGTCAGTCATACAATGTTTAAAAGACTAGTGTTACATTGCAGCTGAAGTATAAATTAGTCCCCAGGAACACATGACTTTGGCAGTGTCGAAAAGGGGCACACAGCTGTCTTTGCTTCTCACTCTTTAGCTGTAGCAGGCAGGCAAGAATTATACTCTGTACATGAGAAAATATTATTACTTTATTTTTCCAAGGTCTTGTACATATTTCAAGGTGCATTGTCTGGCACGTTTTATACAAGTTAAACATCTACACCACCTATCAGAAAAGTGTCATATCTCAACTTCTCCAAGTTAAATAGGATATAGCACAACTCACGTTGTTCTGTTCCAAATATTTAACTGGGGAACAAATTAACCATCTGTAAGAATATATGCAATTATCCTATCCCAATAGAATTGTGCCATATACTTTGAACTCACATAGAAAACGTCCTCTAAATCAACTGCCTTTTGGTGTTATAAACTTCTAAATAATATTTGAAGGACTAAAGTAGAAGTTAATTTAGATTATCAGACACAGTGACTAAAATTTCATGTAACAGAGCTCAAATATAAATTTTAGATTGCTACAGAGCACAGTACAGATTCACTGAGAGAGCATAGGTTTTCTGAAGGGCTGAAAAATCTGAACTCATCCCACATTACACTGCCCAGCAGGTCTGTAACACACATCTTTATCAAAAAATACCATATGCTCTGGGGAAAAGTTCCTGGTACATGAATGTAATGTACATTTGTTGAGAGAAACACGTTACAGTCAGGCCTGGGCTTTAGATTCCATATATGATAGTCTGAAATCTGTATCATCAATGACTACAAAAGTCATCGTCAGAATCCCTTTTTCTCCCTACATTGTCTTTTGTACAGTTGTGTTCTATTTCCTCTATGACTCAGAACAAAAAAAAAAAAAAAAAAAACCAACCAAAAAAACCCACAAAAATCTCACATACACATTTATGTCATATATTCCATTTTTCTAACCTGCTTTTCCTAAATATTTTCCTTCATATACAAACCAGTTTTATTAACACGTTCTTTCTGCTATCATCCAAAATGTTCAGTTTGCTTTAATTTCTCTGTTATATGATCCTTCTCATTATTGTATCTTATTTTTCTGCTCGAAACCCTTCACTACTGTGAAGTTAAGGTAACAAGTTACAACCAAGTAAATTCTTTATAAAGTCACTAATGTAATGTGTAAACATGTCATAAAAAATAATTGTGACCTGGCTTATCTGTTTTTTAAGAACACCATTATTATGCTTCTGAAATGATTTTGTTTCCCTAAACTTCAACACAAAATATTTTCTTTAAAAGTGAACAAAAAGTTTTGATTAGAAAAAGAAATTTGATCCAAGCAGACTTACTTAGATGAGGATTAGGATACTCTTTTCAATCTGTAATTTCTGAATGGTTTAAAACCCCTGAAAATATTTATTAAATTGTGGAAATTAACACTATCTGCACTATAGTGATAAGAATTCAAACACAACAACTTAAATTTTGAAGTGAAAAATTATATTTCTTGTGTTTTGTTCTTCTTATAAGAATAATACATTTTAAAATCAGGCTGGGCTATCCTTGTGTAAGGTTTATATATCATTGGTATTAAAGTGACTGTTTCATTAATGAAAACATCTAGAAAAACAGTAGGGGATGCTAATAAATATAAAGAAACCTCTCATTTTCTAATGGAAACATTTTTCCAATCTGATCACTCCTTATGTATCTTTAATAATGATTTATTTGTCAAGATTCCAGTCATAACACTGCTCTCCATATCTGAGCACCAAAGATGTTTAGAGATGATGAAGTCCTATGTGAACCGCTTCTTTACAGCTTAATTGTTGAAAACTAACCCACATAAAAGCCAATTAAGAGGCAGCATGAGTAGCCATATTTAATATAAATAATACAAATTCCTCATATTATCTCAGCATGATTCAGTTTAAATACTAAACTATGAATAACTATGGAAAATTTTTGTAGTAGTCTTGAGATAAAGTTGTTTATAGGAGTATTTCTTCAAGCTACAAAAATTTGCATTTATATCTAGACTGTGTTTTTCTAAGCCACAGGTATCATGAACAATTAAATATCTCTGTCAAACTCTGGGAGAATCTGAAACACATGAATACAATATTATTTTGTTAATCACTGTGTGAGATGAAGATGCTTTGCTGCAGAAAAGAAAACCCAACAATGAACCAAAAAAATTTGAAAAGGACAATTGTTGAAATCAACCATAAAAATTATGTCAATGTTTCTATCAGTTTGAGAATTCCAAGGAAAAATAGATCTTTGTGCATATTAGCATAATGTCAGCAAAAGACGCTGCTATACACTGCTTATCCTACAGTTCCTGTGGAAAGATTTTAAGTAATATCCTGTCTATTACTCTGTAAATTCAGAAAATTTTGCCATGTACCTAAATGCATATAGATACACTGTTGCAGAGAACAGCGCAGAGGACTTTCTGACATTTAATTTCTGCCCTCCATCTCAGATGGTCTTTTACCATTACTGGATTTCCAGATTTCCTCTCAAATAACCTGGCTGTGCAGAACTCCATGTTAGTCAGAACAGTAGAGAACTGAGCTACAATTATCTACCTGAACTCCTACTTCCAGATATTCTGGTCATTTGGAACTGCAATAGGGTATTTAAATCTAAACAGACGTATTTCAAAAGCCACCATTTCCATAGGTATGATGTTAGTTCATGTAATAAACCTAGGCCAATGGCTCTGGCTCTGCAAAAGTGTTCCTTTCAAGCTACTGCACCAGTAAACAGGTAAACTCAGAGAATAAACAAAACCCTTGAAGACTGTGCTTTTCCTCAAGGAGCAAGGGAGGAGTGTACAGTGATGGATGTATGCTTTGAGTGTGCTTAGCATGCTCCAGAAGTCCTCCTTAACTGAAGGGATGCGTTCAGCCCTGCTGGTTCAGAGATCCTCAAACAGAAAGGGCAGTTCTACTGCCAGCACAGAGATTCTCTGTCTACCTGAGCTGTGATGCTGCTGGGCGCAACTGCAGTTAAAATGATAACATGCCCACATTTCACCAGAGGCTCTTGATACAATCAAATAATACCTTTATCCTGGATTGGAAAAACAGCATTAAACAGCTCCTGATAGTTGGGTTCTGGCCTTCTAAATTGTGCATTTTTTTTGTTGGCTTATTTAATAGTTTTCACTCAACTATTAAGAGGGTGATACACAAGCTCTCTAGTCTATGTACATCTTTGCTATTTAAGGAGTGGATTCAAAGTACTGTGAAGAAGAATTTTATACTTTGCTAAAGTAGGTTGTTTAATCAAGCATCCTCTTCAGAAAAACTGCAACAAAAATTCTAATTAAAATGTAACCTGGGGTGGCTTCACCAATTCTAATCTAATGGGAACTAATCCCTGTTTTAGGTAAATTATCTCTCAGGTCCTAATTTGCTCCGATTTCCCCTAGAGTCGTCCTTATTTAAGGAAAGAATTAGCTTTCTAGAATGTTTTGGCCTTCCAGAGCAGTGACTTCATCCCCTAAATATTTGCCTAAGAGATGAAGATACATTCAATATCCAGTATTTTCTGTATCAAACAACAAGATGATTTTTTGAGAGGTGAATATCATCTAAAGCATTATAAAGGTGAGTGTGTATGCACTTTCATGTCTTCCTGTTGTGCTCTCACCTCAATTGTCTTAGTCTCAATGTTTTTTACTGGTCATATTAGACACGGTTGAAATATTTGAAAGTGGAAAAAGTTAGGACCCCTCCATACCAGAACACACAGTACGACAAGAGTCAATCATCTCAAGTAAACTCTGAATCAATAACTAAAGGGCAGGAAGACAACTAAAGGGGACCTATTTACGTTTGAAGCACTGGGAAATACTAGAAAAAGTCAGGAAATTACTTAACATTGCTTATGATTTCTGCTTAAAATGCAAAACCGACACTGGGCAGCAAAGTTACCATTTTAAAATTATTTTCTTAAGTGTAATTTGTGAAAGTTACTGCCTAGCTGTAGGGAGTAATATATGAATCAAAATAAATTAATTCAATTTGAAAAAGACTAGCACTTAAGAGTAAAAATAAAAACAAAAACAACAACAAAAACAACAACAAAATCCAAACAAACTGAAACAAATCATAAAACCACAATGACAATTTAATAAGATTTACATCCAAAATAAGTGACAGATTATTTCACTATGGTTTTGCTTACTACAGCTACCAGTATCTGAACCATAGAAGATAGAGAACCAAAACCAGAATTATTTGATGCCTGAAGGATTATATACATATCTAATTAATAATAGTACATTTCTCTCCTGATATCATAGTTAACACATAAAATGCTCCTACATGGTTGTAAATATTGCTTTTATATTAGTAGGGCACCTAAGGGCAGTGAGGTGTCAAGAGATAAAAAAAAAATTGACACAAGAATCAGAAAGAAATTGAAAGAGCATGCATGTGACATATATTTAGTGTTATATTTAGGAAATATAAAATTTTTGCTCTTTTTTATGTAAAAAATCCCCTCAAAATATGCAAATTTATCATTAATCAATTTTAATATTACTTTAAATGAAGTTCTGTTCTTGAAGTGGTCTATGACTTCTTATTTTAGAGAGCTGGTCACAAGAGGGCAACATAGTTACATACATATGGAGCACTTCTGACATCCCACCCAATGGAAATTATTTAATATGTTGTATGAAAAAATAAAACAATTATGTATGAGAGTAGGTTATTGGTCAGTGTTTCTAATGAGTAAATATCAAATTAAAACCACGAAAGTTAACCTTAACGCTGTCCCTCTATACAAGTACCATAATACAATCTAGTCACAGTATAGCATTTTCACTACAGTCTTAAAGGATATGCCTGCTTTTGTTGGAAATCTATACAACTTTAGCCAGATTTGTACAAATATCACTCATAAAAGATAAGCAAACCAGAGCATAGTCCGAAAATGCCAATATCATTGGAATTTCATGTTCTACAATATTCTGATGATCTCTTTTAACTCCTTGATTATATATTGCTTTTATCTCTAGGAACTCTGCCTTCTTCTGAATGAATAAACTAGATATCTTTATGATTAGATAGTATGAGCATTCGGATATAACTCAGATAGTATATTGAACTTTAATTGTCTCATTGTTTCCTTAAGTTCTTAAGTGATCCAGTTCTTAAAGGAATGATTTATTTGTTTGTTTAAATTTAAAGACTCTCCTTGTAAAAATGGAGAAAAATCTTCCAAAAATATTTCAAAATTGGTTTTTATGCAGAACCAGACTTTCAAATATTCTGATAGAGAAAGCTTTGTATATCTGGTATTCTGAAAAGACAAAGTCTCTTGTCTTAGTTATGAGTGTAATTTTCAAGGTAATTCTCTATGTACTGGATTTAAGTCATACAAAACACAAAAGATCCGAGATGTTCCATCATAGGTGCAGCATTGATCAGCAATATTGTCATTATTAATTACCACAACAACATCACAAATTGTGTACAGGAAATCAACTGGAACAAGACTTCCAAGGACTCTCTGGCAATGTCAGACAAGTTTCAATCACTATAGTAACAGCTGTGAGCAACATTCTGATTGTGTTGCAGTCAATGGCAAAACTCCCATAAACATCAGAAAGGCCTCGAGTTCATTTTGTGACAGTCATCCATGAGCTACACAACTAGCATTGACATTTTAGATGTGAAATAAAAATAGTGAATTTCTCTGTAACTTTCTCGTAGATTAATTAATTTACATTGTCTAGAGTACTTGAGTGCCTAACTCAAGGCATTAATTTCTGTATAGACAAAGTCCAACCTTCTTCAAGGACAGAGGCTTAAATATGTAGGTCTCACTCAATGCATTTCTGAGACTGTTGTGTAGATTTTTCTGTTTTCTTGCCACAATCAGCCTACCAGTCTTCTCCAGTACATTCTAAAGTTTTCAGATTCTCTTTTGTCTGGAGTAAAAGATGGAAAGAGAAAACAGAGGAGAGAAAAAATAAAATTCAAGACAAAGTTCCAGAAAAAATCTGATTCTATTTATTAAAAAATGAAATTATATTATAAGAAGAATTAAAAAAGGCTTTATGAATATTTTAATTTTTCTAAAATTTGATAATTCTTACTTTGAGGAAAAAAGTAGTTTTTAAAGAATTTTTTTTACCTTTTTAACCACCTGAAGCAAAATTTGGACCAATGAGCACTTCTTTCATGTTACACTTTGTTGTATGAAGAAGTTATTGAAATTTTAATTTACTGTGACAATTTTTTAGACCTTCAAATGTCATGATCCTTCTCCATATCAGAATCCCATAACTGGAAGACAATGATGAGGTGTTAGTAATTTTTATTGCCTTTTTCATCATAGCTTCATTGCTTTTCTTCTTCACATTTACTAACATAGCACAGAAGGTCAATTAACTGGCCCTCTTGGAGGTATCCTGAATGAGATCATCTTATGCTGTTAACAGCTCCCTCTCATAGATTTTGACATTCTATCTCTGGTTTATCTTGTTGATCACCATGAAATTGATCCTTGTAGCACTTCTCTAATCACATTTTTTTCCAGATCTTTTTGATCCACAAACATGTAGATCGTAATATCCCAAACCCAGAGACTTCAGAGAATTCATAGTGCAGCATATATTTCTTTTACATATTCTCAGTCTCCTGAAGACTTACCCTAGGTTTTAAGCAGAACCCAAGCTGCACAGTTACCATTCTGCTACAGAAAATAATTACATTATCAGCTGAAGAGCTGTTGGACTACACCCTCTTGATAGATCATCTAAGGTGAGCTAAAAATGCAGCCACATTAGTGCTAATTCAGGGAAAATAAAGGCAGGTCACACATATGATCAGTCCCACTGATGGCCATAGATATGTGGAGTCTGTACTTAAGACTAATGATTTGCATTGAAAAGAGCAGGTGATGCACAGAAGACAACCACAAGTAAACAAAAATGCATGCCTTGGTGACTGCATCCTAAAGGGAGAGAAGAATGTTCTGAAGACCGTTTTAAAGCAAAACTCGCATTGAGCTGTAAGACATAGAGAATTAAATTGGAAAACTAAGTTAAATGATATCTGTATAAAATAGTATGAATAGCAAATTACAACATTAATTTCTCTGTGCCTGTATAGCATAAAACCAAGGAACTGATTTTCTTAGTAGTTATTACAAATACTAATTTGAAACAGCTCCTGAGTACAATAATCAGACCAATCTTCACTGCTTGAACAGAAATATCCCTTCAGCCTTCAAGAAAACTGTAGGTAGGTGATTCCAAAGAAATAATTTCTAATGTACTTCCTATAATTTTACTTTGTTGCACATATCAATAAAAAAAAATGTGGCAAAATACACATTAAGGTCTAAGAATGGTAGTGGGTTGTAAATGTATGAAGTATTCAATTTTCCATATCCTGCAGAGATTTACTTTAATCCGTATGTATTCACTTTCACTACTCCTGAGACAAATCTTTGTGCACTCCCCTGTGGAACACAAACCATTCTCCAAGGAGAGGTCAGCTACCTCAAAACTCCTTCCACTGCTTTCTTCAAGGAACCCAACCAGAGTGCATAACTACAGAAATTTCAACAAGCAAGCCTGTCCTGTCTCCTACTGGTTAGATCTTTTAAAGGTACTATTATCCCCTAATGACCTGTTAAATCTCAGAAAGAAATACAACACATAAAAGTCCAGCTGCTTTCTTTCTCTGCCTAGCTTCAGCATGACAGAAATCAGGAACCCCTGACTGTGTTATGGCCCTCTGTCAATTCTTTTGTTGCTGCTGTCACCCATGGTAGCTCTCTTTTCATGAGAAGTTCCTCCTCATTAACTTTTGCTTTCCTACCTCTGGTGAAATTCATGCACCCACTCTGTTATACAGCCGTATTTCATGCTGTCACTTACCTGAGACTCAGGGTCTCATTCAAAGTCCAGTGAATTTTCCCAGATTTTTAAGATTATTTGGATCTGACCTATGACCTGAAAAATATGAAAAGACTTGGTTAATTGGTCTTTTATTGTTTTCCTGCTTTTACTATATTAAACATAATTTTGAAAATCCTTTTAAAGAAGAAAGGAAACACACAATGACATGAACCTTTTTCCAATGTGACACATTCAGAAAAAAAATTAACTTCTCTTAATTAAAAAAAAAAAAAAAAATTTACGGTGGAAGGACTATGAGGGAAAATAGGTAAAGTGGGCTGCTTATAAGATCTGTGGAAGGTGCTAAACCACTACCTGGTTTGAATTTTTCCCTAAACATAGTAAGTCCCACTAACCTAATCTCTAAATAACAAAAATAAACATAAAATAATAATAAGAAAGTTGATAAAGAAGTTTTGAAATTAATGCCCATTAATAGTCACTAATATTTTGGTGACATTCACAAACAGCTATTTATTCTAACATTTGCACACATAGCTACGAAAGTCTGAGTTCTTTCAACCAAGTCTTTCTTTTGCATAAATACTCAGCCTTTGTAGCCTCTTGTGGAGCCCAATGGGAGCCAGATGTACTCATAATCATTAAAACCAGGACATGTTTTCACTTTAGCTACAAAGACACATATTTCCAAGTTGATTAATGATGTCACAAAGTGGAATGTTTATCTGACTTAAGTAATCAAATTTTAGAAAAGTTAGTAGCTTATCTGAACAAGTTCCTTTATTTTCTGATTTAAAAATTGGTATATTCTTTGAACCAGAAGATGCCTCCCATGATAAATATTCAAAGTATTGGTAATTTATTCCTTTTCAGTAATCCTTGGAGGTGTAATACAGTAATTTTCCTAATGAGAAGGTTCACTTAATGGTATGCATAAACTATTAACAACTGGATTCCACTTACATTTTTCTGTGATTAGTTTTGTGGTTTTCCTTTTTTTCACTTCCTACTAAAATTCAGTATCAGGAGAGACTCAAAAATTGATATAAGAAATATCTTCTTGATGTTAGCCACCATTGCATTATACTGACAGGCACCGTCACTTAATTGAAGAATCATAACCTTCAGAAACATTCGAATCAGTAAGACTCCACTCTGTTCTGGAGTCCACATTTTCACATTGTTACAATTAAGCCTTGATAATTTGATTTACTACCTTCTGGATCAGAAACTCAGGATTTAATCCAAATTACTTCCATAAGTTCCATATTTAATTGTCTTGGACATATGCTCTGGAGAAGTTGGGGTAATAGGCAAGAAAAGTTGCTTTCTCTATTAATAGCTGTCAAATGCACAGATAGCAGGCAGATAGCAATTTTAGGTGTACTTCTCTGTTGTTACACTTTTGTAAAGACAACAGAACTCAAGCACAAAATCTGCTTGAGTTCAGAAAAAAACTACAATAGTTCAAATCTTCCTGATAAGAAGTGAAGGAGATGAGCAACACCCATCTCTAATTCCTTTGTGTCCAAGATATTTTAAGTATATTCATTATAAGACTGAAAGCATTCTGCATATTGTCAACAAAAATAATATGACACATTGTCAGATGCACTGCATTTCCACAGCTCTGCTTTTTTGACAGAAAATATGAGTAAATAACCCCCAATCACCCTCTACTTTGCTTAATTTGTTTCTGCTATCTCAAAGCAGACTATTATTGTGTTTATAAATCAAAGAGTAATGCTTCTTAACTGCATGACAATCTCAAACAGGTTGAACAATTTGGGGACTACAAATTGCACACACATCTGCTGGTGAGGCACGAAGATCTGGAAATACATGAAACTGTCAATTCAGAGCATCTCACGTGCTTCCCTGCACTGTAGTCTGTGCTATGTTGAGACAATGACTTGGAAAAAAAAAAAAAAAAAAAGAAAAAGAGACAAAACCGAAGAAACCCATCAAAGTTGAGAAGCAGTTTAATCCCCAAACCTAAGACTTCAGTTATGCAATCTCAAATTTGGGGCTACAGTATTGAGAAGAGCCTTAAGTCAGCTGACTGAAGGGAAAGATGACACACCTAGGATACTGTCAGTCAAGAAATTCACAAAAGTAGACTGTGTCCCTCAGGAAATTGTCACATTTTATAAGAGCATATCTAGAGTATCCCAATCTAGGTTAAACGCAGATAGACTTCAGCTAGGGTTTACTAATTTCTTATTGAGCTCTAGAACACCTGGTGAAAACCCGAGGATTTCCTCTAATTCATGCAAGCAAGGCTCTGAACCATAATCTCTACTCCAATGGAGTAATCCTCTACAGCTGTCCTAACTCCATGAGTTACCTAGATGAATGTCAGTTTAACTCCTTTAGGTAAGCATAAGTGCAATTAGGACTGCAAAAGTCCATATCCTTTTTTACCTTTAGTAGGAAGACTTTGGTAAGGAATAACCACATTGGCAAAAACGTTTTCCAGCTACATCAAAATCCAGCATTTGGATTGATGCCTTCTCCTCTCTTCCTGGGAACGTCTTCTTTGACTTGTGTATTTAGCCTCAAATTCATATTCTCTAGTCCTTTGAAGATCTTTATGATAAAATTTCACTGTTTTAGTTTATCTGACAAAAAAAATCAGCAGATTAAAGCAGAAATAAGAACTTTCAGTAGTGATGGAAGCAGTTGCTGATATCAAGGAGAGGTTTAATGGGTTTACTTGTTTTATGCCAGTCTGTAGACAAGAATTATTTACAGTACAAAATTCATTCCGGCCTTACAAATTTTGTTCAAGAGGAGCAGACTTCGGATACATCCAGCAAAAATTATTCCAAGCACTTTGCAGACAACTGAAAAATGAAGATTCTTGACTAAAAGTGGAAAATAGAATATATTATCATATAATATTACTTCACAAATTGAAAACTATTTTTTGAAAACATTTTTCTTCTTTAGAAAAGTTGCACTTCCTTTGCCTTCCACTTGTACAGCAGGGCTACACTTTCCCTCTTCCTCTTCTTTTCTCAAAATACAAGAACATAAATTAGGAAGATGAAGACTAACATCAAGATATCAAAGACTACATTCTAATTTTAAAATGTCTGGAAAGACAACTGCATGATGTGTCTATTAAAGATTTATGTTCTTGATAATATCATTAGTTCTGTATGCCATGGTAAACTATAGAGATACTTTTTAAAAATACTTTCTTACAAATGGAAAAACCCCCTAACTTCTCCAGCACAATATTGTTTAAATGTTTCCTTACTTGAACACATTGATTAAAATTTATAAATTTAAGAAATATAAAACTATTAGAACAGGATGTACAATTTCTATAATAGTACAATCCTTAAAATGTTAATATATTTAGGATTTGATTTTTTTTTTTTAATTCATTCTGATGTATGGTGTTGTTAAAAATATGTAGGAGCTCTTTGGACAAAAAAATATGTGAACCCAATATTACAAGGACTTAAATCCATTGACTAAAACTTGTGCCTCTAAAACTAGCAAAAACTTACTTTGTTTGAGATTTCCAGTTCCACTAAATAAGAACACAGAGAGACATTAGCTTTGTCATACGTTCCCACAGAATTATTCAAGGAGATGAACAATGAACACTATTATAATGATTAAATTTTCCATTATGTCTATAATACCTTTGACTCTCAAAACACTTTCTCATATCTTGGGAAAATGTTTTCTTTGAAAAAGAGCTGTAATGAAATACTAATCCAATAACATGAAAGTATGTGCGGACATTTTGAGAGGATGATTGATGTTAAACAAAACAAGTTAATCTCAGCTCTAGACAAATTATTCATAATTTTTATTTACTGAAAAAAATTATGTACTTCATTCTCATTTATTTTGTCATAGGAACCTTAATTTGAGCTCTGGTAAAGAGAGGTTAGGGGATACTGAAAAGTATGACTTCATAATGTTATAAACATAGAATTGTTATAAACACACAGAGGAAATTATTAATGCATCTGGTGCATCTAGTAAAAATAAATCTTAAACCGGTGACCTGATGTAGCATTCCCCGAAATTATGGAAGACTCCCTATTGACTGTAATGGTTACCAATTATCAGAGATGTTAGTGACATTTCATTACAGTTTTAGACTGTGAAATCTTGACTGCTATATCTGTGATTTCACTGAGGTAAGTTAAAATCTAGATTGATTTACTAAAGTTGAGTAATAATTCTTTATTTTATACCTCAAAGACATTCATCATTTACTCTCAAGCATTCTGCATTTGTCAAATACAAGATGCTTCAAGAGCAGTGGAAAGACAATCTAGCTTTGATCGTATTTTGTGTTATCTGTTTGTTACAGAGCACTTCTGTTTGCATTCCTCATGACTCAGGGCCCTGAAAAGGGATTCAGACTTCTCTCTATGCTCTATTCACTGCTGTGGGAATACAGCAAACATGCTCAGCTCAACTGGGAGAGCTTTTCTGGGCTTTGTTGATTTTGCAGTTTGCTTTCAAATACAGCAGGAGATTTTGGCTGATGTTTTCAGGGTTGCCTAAGGGATTTTGATGACCGGTTCCTATTAAAATTAATGAGAATTGAGCATACAAATCCCATTGGTAATTTTACCCTTTATGTTATTAAAACAATAAAAGTTGGAGAGGACTGGTATGTAAAATAAAATTTATGTTGCTTTAAAAAAGAAAGTCTTGCTATCCATAAAACCATTCAGCAGTCCCTTTCTCTCAACCGTCACTGAAATCCTTTATGGAAATTCCATGAAAGCACATTTATTACAGCTCAAGAGGCTCATACTTGGACCTTGTGTGGGTTATTTGACTGATATTTATTTTATATTACAGTATACTTCTGAAACTTTGACCTCTGATTTATTACTACAAGGAACCATAGTAATAATAAAAATTGGTAATAAGAGCTTCAGGTTTTAAAAATTTAGCTGATGTTTTATATCTTTCACATTGTACTTTCACTGACTTATTGAGAGTTTCTTAGCACTAGACATCCCTTTGCTCTAACTCTTTAGGAATCAGTCCTGTATGATGTAGTCCTAGAAATGGAAAGTAGGAAGAGCATACTTGAGGCACTAAGTGCTGCCATTAAAAATTAGGTTGCAAACGACAGGATGATATCACTGCAGACTGAGAATAGAAGAGATATACTGATATGCCACAAATGCATTCAAAAGATTTCTCAGGACAGAACTGAAGGATATTTAGTGTCTGGCTCAATAAAGCAGTGAGTGACAGGTCCTAATTTTATATGACACATTAAATGGCTGGAAAAATAAATTTGCTCACATGAAAAAAAATGAAGCAAAACAACAACAAACTAAAATATTTTTGAAAAATCTTTATCCAAATCTTAGATGAAAAGCTAAAAAAAGAAAAAAAAGAAAAAAGAAAACTAACAGTGGAGTTTCTGTCTGTCATTTATGTGATAGAAAAGATCTTCATAATGTCACTTTCTCCTATAGGAAACAAAACTGACATAACTTTTCAGGAACAGCAGTCAAAAAGGTATAATTTAATTTTCTTCATGGAATTTTTAATTTTTGAGAATGGAGATCTTTTTAATTGGAAAAATGATATGGAAAATATACACTACTAAAATTATTTCTGTCAAAAATACAGAATAGTTCATACAATTTATTCCATACTTTTATAAGCAATAAATAAATACAATTCCTAATATTTATATGCTGACTCTTATGGGTTTTTTTTAAATATTAACACATAAATTTTATTATGATCTTTCCAGATACTTAAACTAAATCTTCTACAAAACTTTAGGTTTTGTGTCTCTACTTCATCCTGTTCCCATTTATTTCAAGAGAAATTGTATGCTTGCTTTGCAAAAAAAATTGCCTGGAAGTCTGGTTGAACAAGTTCAATAGTGTGCTCTTGCATTACAGAATTTCAAACACATATATAGAGATGGAATCATAAAGGTGAACTAGAAGGTACCTCAATAACTGTTTAGTTCATCCCATTGCTCAAAGGAGGGTCATCTGTGCCGTCAAACTAGGTTACTCAGAGCTTTATCCAGTCAGGTCTTGAAAACCTGTTAAGACAGGGAATGTACAGCCTGGGCAGCCTGCTCTACTTCCTGCCTCTACTCAAAGTGAAAAAGTGTTTCTTAACAACTGGTCTGAAATCACCTTACGCTTGCTACCTCTCATCTTCCCACCTTGCACCAGTGGAAAGAGTTCCTTTCCAGCTTCTTGATAACCCTCACACAAGTACTGAGGCATTCTTGTTAAGCCCTCCTGAGATGATCTCTCCTTCAGGCTGAGCAAGTCTCAGTCCATTAGTCTCTTCTCACAGGGCAAGTGCTACATCCCCCAGCCAGTACCCTCTGCTGAACTCACTCATTCATCAATTTCCTTCTAATGTTGAGGAACTCATAACTAGATACAATATTTCAGATGGGTTCTCGTGAATTCCAAGTATCAGAAAGTAATACCTCCCCTCAAAGTTCTGGCTATGTTTCTCTAAATACTTCCCAGGGCACCACTAGTCTCTGCAGCCAGAACACACTGCTGGCTCATCTGTGTATCTGCCAAGGTCCCCAGGTCACTTCCCATAGGACTGCTCCCTGTCAGGTAGTCCTCAGCCTATGTCCTTGAGAAGAGGCAGCACTTGGCTTTGCCCTTATTGCATTTCACGTCATTTCTATTGGCCCATTCCTCCAGCTTCTCTATATCTCACTGAATTGCAGTCCTGTCCTTGAATGTATTGACTAGTTCCTCAATTTGGTGTCATTTCCAAAGTTGATTAGAATCTCCTCCATCACCTCTGCCAAGTGGCAGAGATGTTGAACGGAAGAGGTCCCGAACAGTTCCCTGCACTACTGCACTGGTTACCAGCCTCCACCTAGAGTACAAGCCATTAATCACTACTGTCTGATCCCAAATTTATATCTACTTTTATCCATTTATTTGTCATCCAATCCAGACTGTTATGTCCCAATTTGAAAAGAAAAATATTACTGGTGTTGAAAGCCTTGCAAAATCAAGGTAAGTGACATGCAAGTGATTCTACCAGGTTTTTTTGGCTCCTGTAAGAACAACTACTACTCCTGTAGTACTGTGCCCATTTTGGCTCTCCTATACAAGAAAAACATTGGTGTACTAGCTCAAGTTCGCTGGAGGGTCAACAGAATACTCAGGTGACTGGAAAACACAGTATAGGAGGACAAGTTGAGAGAAGTGGATTTATTCATCCACAATAAGAGAAGGGTAATGGGGAAATCTACATTAGTACAACTCCCAGGTGGAGTGACATGGACAAGATGAAACCATACCTCTTTTTGGTGAAAGAAGAACAGGGAATGAACCTAAGTTATGACACAGGAAATTTCAACTAGATCTAGGTATAGGATCTCCATCCTTGGGGGTGTTTAAGACTCAGCTGGACAACATGACCTGTAAAGGTCCCTTCCAACCTACATTATTCTATGATTTCTTTATCCAGTACAAATTCTGTAACACAAAATTATGAATGATAAATGAACCTGTAAATAATATATAGCTGATCTCAAAATTCAAAACTATCATATCAGTAATCTCTAATTTATGCTTTCATCTTTGTACCTTACTCAGTTAATTGCATTTAGATTTGCTAAAGAAATTTCTTCATTCTAGGTGCAGCAGAATCTCAGAAGTCTGATTCCAGGAAAAAATAATTTAGTAATTGAATGGCACCACAATAAAGACAGTTTGAGCTGAGTGTCTTTGGAGAGAGACCACGAGCAAAGAAATCCCTGGGCAATTATACCCTTGCAATTTAGGTTTCCCATGCCTGATTTGACATTTTTGGTAAATAATAATATTATACACTGGGGTCCTCTTGTTCTCCATTAGTTCTTTTCACTATCTCTAGTCATACTGTTTCTCCACTTATCTCTAAGGTTGCAGCTTCTCCTGACAGGGCAGTGGCATTCATTGCTCCGTTATTTTCCAGCATGAACTGGCTCTGGAGCTGCCTTTTACTTCAGGAGGTTTAAAGCTCAGCATATCCGGGAAAATGTTCACAGTATGTGGACTGAGGCTTCTGCATGTCTAATTCCAATTCTGAGTTACACTTAGCAAATTTCCTTTACTACTTTAAAACATTAGGTCTCTGCTCATTAATGAGCATTTAAAATAAGGATTAATAATAATAAAAAATAATCTTGATTACTCTTGTACCATTTCCTACAAGTAATGCACACAAAGTTCCTCCATTGCTATACTTACAATGCCTTATTTGTTGTCATTTGTTTTATTCTTCAAATTCCTGATTCTCTTTTCACAGTCGCATTGTTCTTTTGTTCCAATCCTCAGTAATTTGACTTAGTCACTTATGATATTCTTTCTTCAATTTCTCTTCTTTGAATATAGATTGCTGAAAATAATACATCCTTAAACTGACTTACCCTTCATTTGTGATCTTAAAGTTACCTCTGTCACTTTCTTGAACTCCTTCTTCCTTTAGGAATGATGCCCAGTTCACCTGTTTTCATGTGGAATTTCTCTTATTCATTCCTTGCTACACATCATATGCATTTGTACACGTCATGAAGTACAGGAAATGTTTACCTTAAGACTTTTCCTGGTTTCAGCTGGGATAGGGTTTATTAACTTCCTAGTAAGTGGTACAGAGCTTTAGATTCAGTATGAAAATATGGTTAGCAGCACACTGATGTTTTGGTTGTTGATAAGTAGAGCTTACCCTAAGTTAAGGACTTTTCAGTTTCCCATGCTCTGCCAGTGAGGAGCTGCACAAGAAACTGGGGGGAAGCATGATAAGGACAGCTGACCCAAACTGGCCAAAGGGATATTCTGTAACATAGAATGTCATGCCCACTTTATAAACTAGGGGAAGTTGGCCAGGAGGGGCCAGTCACAGACTGGAAATGGGCTGGGTATCAGATGGTTAGCAAATTTCTTGTGCATCATTTGCTTTTCTTGGGTTTTATTCTTCTTTTTCTTCTTTGAATTACAATTTATCAGTAGTATTAGTATTATATTTTGCCTTTTTTTTTTTTTCCCAATTATTAAACCGTACTTTTCTGTACCTATGAGTTTTATTTTTTCTAATTCTCCTCCTCACCCCACCAGGGAGTGGGAAATGGGGAGTGAGTAAGTGTCTATGTGGTACTTAATTGTCAGCTGGGGTTAAACCTCAACACAATTGAATTTAGACATTTTCAATACCTTGGTATCACTTCTGGACTGTATATATATTCAGAACTATATTAAAAAAAAGATACTAACTTGGTTAATAATAACCTTCTGTATATCACAGAAACTTGTTACAAATACTTGTTTTATATAAATGCTAATTCACAATGAGATAAAATTTCTGCTAGTACTCCAAACTGATGAATTTCATCCACATTAAAATATATATTTAGTTAGTATTTAAAAATATTTCTATTAAATTTTGGAAGAATTATAAGCAGTACAAAAAAATAGAATACATATATAAAAAAAATTTTCTCCTTTTAAAATGAAAGGTCAAAAGGTGACTCTTGCACAAAAAAAAGAAAGAACAAAAAGTACTTTCTTTCAAGCATTTCATGTAAAGATTTTTGAGATTCTTGTAATTATTTCTAAAATTTAATTTAGTATATAAACAATACATTTAATTTGTTCTCCATTTCTTCAATAACCATCCTTAATTTTAAAAATCCATATTAATTTAAAGTACAAAAGTCAATTTTTTAAGTGCAACTAAAAAAAAAACCCTTTCTGCATCTATATTAAAAGTTCTCCATTTAATACTAAAATTTTAACATTACCTCCATTATTATTTCTTAAATTGAAAGCTAAGAATCAATAGTCCAGAAGTATAAAAATGAGAAATTTATTCTGTCAATGTTAAAAGCTGCTTCTATTTCAGGAGCTGAGCTTATAGTTAAGCCTTTAACAATAATAAAGTGTCTGATTTTGCTAAAATGTGTTTATACAGTGTTTGGGACTATCTAAGAATTTTTTTTTTTTTGAGTTCTTAAAATATTAACAGAACAAAACTCTGTTCAAACTCATAGGGAAATTCTGGGTCTCTATTCCTTTTTCAGAAATCCCAGTGGCTTCAATATGAAATTGTCAGCCACTGCACGTCATAAATGTCAGCTTTTCCTCTTTCTTTTTTAAAATCATAGTTACATATCGCATATTACTAACATAGTTCTTACCCACTTCATCATGCAGATTTATTGTCACAACAAGGAAGGCCAAGAAGTATATCCGAATCACTTTCAAATCCAATAACCAGTCCAAAACTTTCAGAGTGGAGGCTATTAGAACACACTCTAACATACTCTTGCTAACACCCTACTAGGATTTTTCTTATCTTCACAGTACTCTTCACAGTATGCTTCACTATAATGCTGTCACTGACATTCAAAAAGTTCTGTTAATGAACATAAAAAAATTTCCCAGATTTCAACATTTCTCAGATTTCAGATTTCTACTTTCTCAGATTTGTCTTATCTGAACTTGGAGGTGTGTTTATCGTTGTGTTGAATCTGATCCAGTAGTGCCAAGTCTCCATTAACATATTCTGAATCTCAGCATGGTTTATAAAACTCAGACATGGCTCTCTATGTTCAGCACTCACACACCTTCTGTGCAGTCAATAAAAGAAAGAAAAGTCCAAAAACCTTAGACTTTCATATTGGAAGGAAATACCTTTCTTATTTTTGTCTTCTCCAATTCCTGCTTTACTTTCTTGAACACAAAACCAAATAGAACCAATCCCAACTTTTACAAATTGTATGTAACACAGACTATGATATTTACAGACTGTGAGTAAAAGCATGTATCAATTATGATAAAAAATGAAAGAGAAGATTTTAGGAAAGAATAAGTAACAATTTTTGTTATAGTGAAATGAGCCACAAATATACCGGTCGAAGGTCAGAATGTGTTTTTGTTCTCAGAACCATTAAAATCAAACCATTAAACATTACTGTTCTCAAAAACAATTATTAAACATTCAAAAAAAATCTGCAGTGAGAAACTTGGCAGGTAGGTTCTACTATTGTCACTATCATATTTGCTTCATATTATGCCTCAAGGCACCAGCCAGGAGTTGTGATTTTTTTCTTAAATTAGGAAGAGAACACATATGAATGAAAAATATTTCCTTCCACAAACAGCTGAGATTTTAAAATACTAAACATAGAAAAAAGCAGGTTGTAAAGGATATTTGGAGATCAACAATACCCTGTTCAAAGCAGAATGAACTTGGAAGTCAAAGAATGTTGTTTAAGGACATGTCTATTTGAGTTTTGTATATTGGCAAGGATGAAGATTTCACAGCTTTTCTGAGCACCTATGTCAGTATATGACCACCTCCATGGAGAAAAGCTTTTTTTTTTTTATGTTGCATAGTTGCTCAGGGCAGGTTGCATATTAAGAGGCTGGGAAAAAAAGAGGGTAGAATATTACCATAAGTGATCACTAACATGTGAAATCAGATTTTTTGAACAGGACGGTCAGTTACTATTCAAATGGCATAGAAAGTCCCTGTTACAAATGTCCTTCCAGCTACATCTTGACCTGGATCAAACTAGACTCCCTGAATCACTGCTGTGCTCAATTCTAACAATCCAGCTGTCCCATGGTTCTGCCTACTACTGTGGCCCATGCCTAATTAGTCACTACTTTTAATCTCATTGACATACAAAAAACTCTTAAGCATGCTATCTACCTATAAAAGACTGTCCTACCTGACCGTCTGTGCAGGAAAAGTTTCTACTGACCATCTACCACTATCCAAACTGGGTAATTTCTGAAACAGCATTACCACCCAGCTCCCTACCTTGCACAAACTAGAATAAAAAATAGAAATACCTTGTCTCGGTGTATGAATTTGTGCTGCACACTGAATATTAAGTCCACATTCCGGACAACACTGTAGTCTTAAGCAGTGTCTCAAGCCACCCTGAGCACCGTATTCCCATCAATTGCCACACGAACTCTTTGCACACATCATGATCACAGTGCTTCTGATTACTGGTGTTTACAGATATCAGTTAAATAAGAAGCCAGATTTCAGTTTTTTCAAACCACTGAGATTTTCTAACATGGCAGGCAACTGTGGCCTTTGGTTCCCAAACGTGTGTCACTGTCCTCGTTAAGACTTTAACTGATGCACATTTCTTTCAGTGCTCAAAAAAGGAAGCAGACACTAAGCAAAGGACACTTTTAGTAGGAATGGCACATTTTCTGTACCAGTCATCAGGGGCCTGAGTGGAAATCACTCCCCCACACCCAGCTCCAGGAATTCAGCTGCCCAGGCTTTGGGCCAGCAGCTGGTGTGGCTGTGTGTCTGTAAGTCAGAAAAAAGAGACATTTGAGAAAGACCTTCGAGAAGTGGGAACATGGCCAAATACAAGCTATGATGAGCACCCTTGGTCCTCTGCTGAGCAACCTTGGGAGTATGCCTGTTCCTGGTCACGTAACTCTCTGATCCTGCCCTGGCACTTGTCTTTTCACCACAGCTTCAGACAATTGCCAACATATTGAGTACCCCAGAGCCTGGACTCAGCTTGTTGGAGTGCAGTGGTACTGCATCCTGCCATTGAGAGACAGAAAAGGCTCTCCCAAACTGTGAGCACACATGCTGACTCCAGACAAATACTCAGATGTGTGACACAAGTGACAATTTTTAGTCCAGAACACCTCTTTCCCCACATACCAACCCTAAAGTATTTATTTCAGTTCTGTTTTCTTGAGATTATTCAACTGTGGTTTGGATACAATGTTAAAAGGGGTTTTTTTGCAGAAATCTTTAATAAATATAAAAAGATAAAACCTGATTGCACTCCAAATATCCAGGAGTAGAAACTGAAACTGGTCCTGAATGCTCTTCTTTTTTAAGATGAGAGGACTTAGTGCTTCCAAATAATTTTTTTGCAATCTTTCACAGACACCTTGCCAGAAAGAAGATACACAAAAATTCCCTTATTTTTTTATGAGAAAATATATTAATTTTTTTAAGGAGATTTATCCTGTTATAACTATTCAGTGTTTCAGCAGAATATTGCTCTTCGAGTTGTGCTAAATCATCAAGCTGTATCAGGACCTTGAATATTTTATTATATGTATCACAAAACCACAGGAAATAGTGCAGATTTCTATAGTGTTTAATGAATCATATCTCTGTTATCTTTTTTCACCCCAGTTAAGAGAAAGAAAAAGATACCTGTATGTGAAAATTGTAAGGTACAATCAGTAGTAGAAATAGATCTGAATGATCTCTGTTATTCTGTATCCTTAGAGTATTCCTATCAAATTCTGCTAAACTAAGTAATTTCTTAGTCACTTAGTAAGGAGAAAAAAGTACCAGGTTCTAATACTTTATCTTGATTTATAATTATTATCAGCTTCATCCAGTTATTTAATTATTGACCTTGGTCTTTTGAGCTTTTGTTTCAGAACATAGCAATCCTTCCCAATTATCTCTGAATTTTTAAAAATATTTCAATTTTCCTCTTAGCCATGAATAAGTGGAATAACACTTCTTTTTGTCATATCAGAACTCTGTCAGGCATTGCACTTTATCTACATTTTGATTTTACATGGTTTTGAAGGGTTGAGTTCTTTTTTTGTGTGGAGATCACCCAGCACTGACGGTAGCCATCAGATCAGTAAAAATTACCTAAATAAACAATTTTCACTCTCCATTAAGTTTAGCAAAGCAAGGCAAAAGAGAGGCAGTAAATTTAAAGCAATTCCTTTCTTCTGATTGTTACACGATTTACCAAAAAAAGCTGCTAAGTTATATAGTGACCACATTGTCCTTGGAAAAGGTCCTTGCTAATTTCATTTCTTAGACACTGATAAACTGATCATCTCTTAACTGGTGCCATGGAAAAGAAAAGGTGCAAAAACCCTGCAAGCAGTAGGTGAAGTCCTACTGAGTGGCTCCCCGCTGGAAACAATTAAATCCCTGCACAAATAGACTCTAATACACTCATCTTGTTGGAATAAATCCTGTTTCTTCCAAAACAAGGCAAGGACCAGTTTGGATGAAGAACTGTAACTAAAGAGTGATTTTGAGCATACTAATATAATTGTATTGAAATATACCCCAAGCACTAAATCTCTCTGAAGAGACAAATTTCATAAAATTACCAGGATCATACTTAATGGCCAAAAAGGAAAACAACAAAAAAATTATTGTTGTCCTAAAAATTAATATTTCTCATTTTGCTTTAAAAAAATGTACAAAAAGGAAAAAACCCACCCCAACTTATATTCCTTAAAAATTATAAAACATACTATTAAATTTGAATTTAAAATAAAAGAAGAAACAAAAAGAGCTATGAATATGTGAATATTCTGTAATCATTGATCTAGTCAAACCAACTACTCCCACACAGAATAATGGTCACATAAATCCTCCCTATAATTGTTTCACATTTGTCATGTAAAAAACCTGACTGATAGTGATTTGTATAAATTGCGTATAAATAGATGCACGCTTAGAAACCGACATATTGAAAAAAGAAGCCTGGATATCATTCTAAATGAAATCCAATTATATTCCATCCAGTGCCATACACATTTAATAAATCAGGCAAAATTATTTAGTTTTTTGTTTCCCACTATTTTAACTTAGGTAAAATATATTGACAATTTATTAATCACAATACCAGATAAAGAAATAAAAAGTCCAATTGTACAGGGCATGTGGAAAATAATAAATTTCATTTGCTTGCTACCCCTCAGTATATTACATTTACTTTTCTTGTTGTGGTGAGATATGGAGTAAAAATTTTTAACTGCATATAATTTATAAGTTTCAAGTCCGTTCTAATCAATGCTTCTTTTTCCCCCTTCTTTTGTAAGAAATAAATGAAATGGTTTTATTACAAGCTGGGTTTCCATGGTTGCCTCGTGCTGAGGAGTTTTTGTGACCAGGGGTGTTCTGCAATTGCCTGTGGCGGCAGTGCTGTTATAGCCATGACCTGTTAACAGTTGTGATCATGTTACTGTTGCTTACTGTCGCTGTAGAGAGGTGAACCGGGAAACCCATAAGACAGTGGGACCAGTCAGGGCTCATTGCCAAGGGACCATGAAGCTGAGACAGGGAAACAGTCTGAGGGATCGGTTAAGACAACCAATGGACTGGCAAAGGGAAGCGTGAGCCGGCCCTGAGAGACCCAATCGAACTCAAAAGAAAGGCTATATCACCTTTTAAGGAAGAAAAGGAGCAGAGTTGAGCATGGGAGGGGGGAGGGAATAGTTATACAAATCAAGAGACCTTGAAAAAATTGCCCCCTCCCATCTCGTGTGTAGTCTCAGGCTCTAGCACGAGGCAGATCTGACCGCACCCAGCGCGCTGAGAATAAAGTTCTTTGTGCCACTTTATTTGGCCATCTTCAAAATTTTAATTAGAGATATTTCTCACACTTTCAATGAAAAAGAAAAAAATCGTCACTTTTCCTAACAGAGCTCATTTCTCTGTATGTGCAAGAAAGAAATTTCCCTCAGTCTTCTCTTTTTAGTATTGAAGGTAGCATGACTTTTAGACCTTTTGATTTCTTTTTTTCTTAAATCATAACATCTTCGGTGTCATGCTTAGAAGTTTACTAGTTGCTTAATGTTTTCTGCTGGTTTCAAACATGAGAAAGACCAAAACTCCTATTACTGTATAAGGTCTGCTCTTTTCGTACCTGACTTGTTGGTCTGTCTGACTTGTACTTACAATTGTATACTACGGTTTTGAAACTAATAAGACAACCCTAAACTAATATAGTACTGAATTGTTCTTCTGTACTGAAGCCATAAGCAGACTAACTGTTCAACCATTTGCCTGCATATTTCTCTTATTTCAGTCCAAAGGAGCAGCTGCATGATTTATTACTTAATTCTAATGCTTTCAGAGCCTGATTTTTATTCCCTCATGGATCAAAAATGGAATTCAGGGTTTGTGGAGCTATACAAATCACAAGCAGTAATGCCAATGCCCATTGCATCAGCTGAGACCTAAGAGGAACCACTTCTTAGAGATTCACTTTTTTCAGAAGAAAAGTCACATGAGAATCCCACAGAACATAGTGGTTTTCTATGGGTCCTTTGGTTTAACTTTATATTGCTTCATATTCTAGAGGATATAAAATCAAGTTTTTCTGGCAGATTTTATTACAGCACTGTCACTTGAATGGCTATTTAGCATTGAATTTTTCTAGGGGGTCACTTAGAACATGAAGTCCAGTTTTAAACTGCATTATCCAAAATTAGCTAAGTTTTATGTTGCATTGCAGTGCTCCTTTTCCCTCTTCCCTTCCATGAAGAGTAGTTAGGTAAAAATGCCACAAGAATTGGTAAAAATACCACAGGATTTGGCAAAGACTTTTCAAGAAAAATTAATTTATCATAATGATAAAAAATAGAAATATGCTGTAATAAAATCACTAAAATTCACATGATAGTGTAGTATAGTATATACATAGACATGGGGTTATTTGACTTGGCATTAAGAAGTCTGACGTATATTCCAAAAATTCTCATGTGAAAACTGAGTACTAAATGGAAATTCTTCCTTCAGATATATAAATGTTGAGTTAAATAGATTTTACATGCTTGCCTCACAAATTACAGTTAGCAATAAAAAATCATATGGGAGCAATACTATTTAATCCATCTGAATGTTGTTAACATCTCTTCATTTTCACTGGCTGTTTTGCATAATGCCCATAAAAATATTTAGAAAAATAATACACTATCCAAGACTTCTACACAACCCAGATGACTACAATTTGATTTCTGGATGCTTTTCTGATCTTCCAATTTTTTTTATTCTTTAATTTGCAAGGACGCTTTCACAATGTTGAAGAATGAAATATCTTTGAACTATGCTTTCCTATAGATTTACAAGGAGAATGTAGCTTGAAGAATTTTTTTTTTTTTTTTAAAGGGAAAGTAAAATTTCTATCCAGGACCTTATGCTTGCATTTGATGGCTGCAAGAGTACCATAGATTTGAAATATACAAAGCAATTATTCTCCTCTCTTGCCCCTTCCTTTAAAATGTTTAGCACTACTCCTATTTTTAGAAAGCGAAGAACTCAAGGCTTGATTGAACATCCTTTTAAAAATTAACTTAGAACCATGACCAAATTTTTAATAATGTGATTTACTTCAACAATAACTTTTGCTTCCTTAAAACAAACCAAACCAAACTAAACCTGCCCAGCACGTATGCAACTATTCACTATTATGGCACACCTAATCTTCATCTGTTATACACACACATATATATATATGAATATATATATATATGAATACCTATATACAATAGCAATATAAGTCATGTTGCTTCAGTGTTTAGAGAATGCAGCATATAGGGTATGATCTTTTTTACAGTGCACTTACAAAATAAAAAAGAGAACTTTTGACTGAAGTTGAAATGTTACTGTTTTCCTTCAGAAATAAGAGGGGGAAAAAAACTGCCAAACTTAAGCCAAACTACTCATAGCTACATGCTCACTGTTAAAATGGATGGAGATTTAACCTAGTTACTCCAGCATCAGTTTGGCTCTTTGGCCAGGACATTAGTTCTCGAGAAGGAAACCAAAAGCAATTTCTCAAGACATGAAATCATCAAGTGACTGATGGAGTAAAGAAATGCAAAATTTAAATGGCTTTTTAGCAGAATCCACTTTTTACAAAAACAGTAACATAAAACTGCCATATCAGAAAGCATTAAATTTTTTTTGTTCCTAGGGGATCATCAGACAAGGAAATTCTGAGGAAATATTAACTGCAAACTAGACACTATGAAACACAGCGGGCAACAATGTGCCTCTCCCCATCAGCTATTTATGCTATCTCACTTTAAAGTGTTACAGGGAGAAACTAGGTAGACCAAGACAAAGACTTAAACTGATGCTCTCTACTTTGGTAGTTATTTCAGGTAGAAGATTAAGTAATAACATTTCATAGATCATCCCATGGTTTGGACAAGAAGAATTACATTTCATTTGTTTCTAAAAGTTGCACTGGTTTTGGAAATCCTGACAACTGTATACCAGTTCTAACAGTGATTTTTTTTTTTTTTTTAATTTTTATTCTGCTATTCCTCTGTTTAAAAACTAACAGTTACATGGTTCTCCAAAATAGTCAAAGGATCAAAAAACAAACAGATGAAATCCATTACACTCCACAAATAATGGATAAAATATAGTTTAAGTGGACAATACATATCTACCCCCTTCCACTGTGAACTGCTATCTATGGTATTCAGATTACATTTATGCATAAAAATCACATTCAAGGAATGAAGTTCATTTGATAAATGATTGTCTAACAGAATAAAGAAGGCGTAATTGCTTAGATAATTTATTTTCACAGAAAAACAATTCAACTATTTCTAGAGACTATATCATTAACCTCCTGGAGCTTGACAGCCTACTAACTCCCTTGACAGCAATTCTGAAATCAAATGTCTTACCTACTAGTACAAGCATATCTGAATAAAAGCAGCATGTCTTATAAAATTAGCAAAGGTTTTCTATCTACATTATTTTGGAATAATAGACTTTCTTCTTGATCTTCTTCTAGAAAACAAAACTTGTCAACAATCAGGAAAGGCAATTAAGGAAAATGTTCCTGAACTTGTGCTATTATGTCAACAGTATATAACACTTACGAATTAGTTTGTCAGGGGCCATTACACTCCTAAATCAGCAATATGCTTCCCTAAAGTAAACTCACTACTTTTGTCTCTATCACAGCATCTGCAATGACAACATGTTCTAAACTCCCTACATGTATACAGCACAGTCCAGTGCTCAAATAATTAATTGAATATAACCATATGTCCATTCACCGAATCCATGTTGTTATTACAGACGCTGCAACAGTTGGACAGTTTGTAGACCGATTATTATTAAAAATGGTTTTGGGTTTTTTTAATGGGATAATAATTTGATAACACAAGCATCCTGGTGAACCATAACAAGTCTTATAGGTAGCAGTTCTGAAAGTGTGTAAGGTTTGCAGGTATATACTTGTAGAAATACAGATGATTACATCAATGGACCCTTATTATGTACAGTTAGGTTTATAAACATTTTTACATTTCTTTCTAAAAGATCCACACAACATAAACATAATTTTTTTATAATAATAAAAAATAATAGTTACCTTAACAGCCCATCTGACTTAGAGATACTCTTAAAAAGTTGTAAGTCGATCAGAAAACTTACTGTGACAAATTACTGGCAACAGAAGCAAAATCCAAACCCAATTATTTTCTGTTCCTGAAATTTATAGAATAATGTTGTTGGAGTAAGCAATTAGCACTCATCCCTCTATCATAGGTCCTTATTTATGCTTTTTAAAATGATTTCACAAAAAAAGAAAACTCTACATTGAATCCTGGAAGTCAGTAAATCCAGATATTCCTTAGTCATCGAGTTACATAAGTTTGAGATATTAAACACTTTTACCTGTTCTCTGTGTAAAGCTTTTTCTGTTTATAACATTTTTTATTTATACGTTTATGATAAGTATCACAAATCATGATGGTCTAGTGCTTTATTTTTTTACTGTAGGCATATATCTCTTCCATACTATTTTTCACCTTCCCAAAACAAAACTATTAGTATTGAAAGATAGTCTAATTATCACAGAAATTTTCTCATAGGGAAAAAAAATCATTCAAATTGGAAATATAATTTGGTTCTCAGAAGTTTTAGGAGAGTTTTATGACGGGGGAAAAGACTGTGTTACAGTAAAGGATCTGAACTATAGCGCCAATTAAGGGTCCATTAGCTGGCCCAGCTTTGGCAGCTCTAGCAAGTTCAATTTGCCTGTGAGAAAAATCTTAAGAGGAAATGTAGTCACTATGCTGGGAGACAGGCCTTTCTTTCAAGTCACCCTTTGCATTGCTTGCACCTTTCTTTCCATGATTACTCCCTAGTTAATCAAGAGCAAGAGTAATGTCTACACCCCAGCACTTAACAGTAAATGTACACTGTGACAGCTGCTAGAAGCAATTCCCACATAGCAATATATTAACTGCACTGCTATTGCTGGCTGTAAAAGCAGTCATTAGGCCAGAATTTTTTTTCTTCCTCTTTCAGAAAGGAGATATGAGCTCATTAGGTTTTCAACACTCATGAAGCACTAAGCAGGAAACGCACTGCACTCAGCCACAGCCTTTGTATCATGCAGGAAGAAATGCCTTTTTTCTACCCCATTATTCTAGTTAACATTGGATTAACAAGATAACTCACACATGAAAAAAGAAAGAAGAGTACAAGACAAGCTTTTATTCACTTTTAGATATACTTTTAGATATGCTCAGGGTCAAATCTTTCCGAGATGTCAATAGTATTTATCGCACTGGACTTTCTTGGCTCAGGTGTTATAAAGATGGTAAGAATCAAATATGCATTATAGAACTTTAAACCTAAAAGATTATAATAGGATTTATAATCTCAGTAGCAACACTAATTCTGACAGCATTTAACTCCTCCATTCTAATAGTTTCTAGATTAAACTGGTTTGATACAAGAAATTTTCATAACAAACAGTATTTGTCTGTTATCTCTTTCATTGTCTGCTAACAAGTTATTATTACCCGGAAAGATCCTTTCAAATTGTGCTAAAGAAATAGAAGTTGGTTCTTTGAAAAAATAACTAAAAAAATTTAAGAGCCGTTGAGAGATAGGCATCCACTTTGTTTTTATTTTACTACATTTCTTCTTTAGTTGAAAGACAGCAGAAAACTTGATCAAATGCAAAGTATGAACTGTGATTTTAAAAGTATTATCTGGTCAAATAATATGCTTGTCTTCATGGGTACAGTCATACATCTGAGCAGATAACCAACAGTTAAGCACCAATTGCTCAGTTTCCTCATTCAAAAAGCACATCTCTTTCCGATTTGACAATTCACATTGTCGTATAGTAATGTTTTTTAATTGACTTCTTACCATTTTTCCATGCATTCAGTTTTCTATTCACTTTCAAGAAAAATTAAATATATATAGAGAAACAACAGAATTATGCAGTAAATATAACAGCCATTAAAACCTATCCTTCCAAAGTTGAACATTATGACTGTTTGACGCATAATAAATAAAACTTTTCTATCACAATATTATTGAATAATAATTTTATTTATGAATATTTGAGATATATATTTCCACTTCCTCCAAAGAAATAATAAGAAAGGAGTAGGAGGAAAAAAAAATATTAGAAATGTATTGTAAATGACACCACAGAGAAAACTACAAATATTACTTGAGGAAAAAAAGTTCCTCTAGAGCTAATTCTGCATTCTGCATATATGACAAAAGAAAAAATCTTTCAAAGTCACTATTCTTCCAGTTTGTTTCTAAGGGTAACAGTAATGAATCAATTTCCTTTAAAGTTGATATGACACACCTGGTCAAATCAAGAAGTCAAACCTGAAAAAAAATTATTTGGCCAACACAATATCAAATCTTGTTTATTTTTTTTTAACTCAGTTTTCATCATGAATTTAAAAAAAAAAAAAAAAAAAAAAAAAAAAAACCTGAAAAGCCTTTTTTTTTTTTTCTACATCTTGATTAAAACTCTGTAGCAAAAGCGACATGTTTCTCAAACAGGTCAAACCAAGCTTTCAACATATTTTGAAAAAAAATTTTGATTAATTCTTTTACTGAGGTCTATGACATAGTTGTAACAACTGAGGTGAGTGTAGCATTTACTATATTAGCCTATTCTTCTGAGCTTAACAAAAAATAAGTTCCAGTAGAAGACCTATTCAATATGAATGCAAAAAAGGCACACTGGAGAAAGATGATTGGTAGTGGTGGTACATGAAAAATAGATCTCAAATTTAAGGAGGAATAAGGAATTTTATTTTAAAATTTCACTATTGTTTGTTACTTCCTTACAATCCTGAGTTTCCTGTTTCCAAATGAACTGAAACAAGATGTGTTGGAATACCCAGAATGGAACCTTTTCACATATTCTATGTTCATTGAGCAAACACAGGTGAGCCTCTAGAGAAAAAAAAATGTTGCTTTATGCTATAATTTATTTTCTAGAAAGTTTTATCAAATTGAATAATGTATAGTTTGCCTATGATGCTTTAGAGGTTAAGACTATCACAGATTTTGTTTGCTATGACAGTTTTACTGGCTAAATTATAGTATGACCATGGAATCAGAAACATTCAGGTTTTCAAGGAGGATAAAATTAGATAGAGTGGAAGGAAGCTTTCTGAAACCCAATGAAATTTGCAATGTTATTATAATTTATTTTTTTCAGCTCAAATTATCACAGAAAAGACCTAATTGCTCTCCAGGAGCTGACGAGCCCACACTGGTTCTGCTCAGCCTCCCCTCATCTGTCCCCATAGTCCTGCCTAGCCATCCCAGGGCTGTGTTTGACTCTATTTTCCCTCACCAAGCCTGATCCTATTGCCCACCAGTAAGATCAGATCCCAGTCCAGCCTTGGCCTATCCTCATGCCTGATGTCTCATGCTGTGCCCTGACACTGAGCAGCACAAATTCTTATCAAAAGGCATCAAGTTCTGACACAGTTTGTCCTTTGTTTTCTTACCTTTAAGATTTTCCATTTTATGAGATTCTTCAAGGTAGCCTTTACTATGGGAAATTACCACACCAAACAACCGCTCATTTAATCAGATTTGAACTTATAGAAAAAAAGAAATTAGTTGTAGGCATGACTTACAGTGAAAAGGATATCAAGAAACAAATCTGAAGTCAGCATTCAAAGTTGGGAAAAAAACTTTACATAGAGAACAAGAATAACTATAAACATATTGATTAAAAAACAAACAAACAAAAAAACCACAAACAAATAAAACAATTAAGCCAAAAGCATATGTTAAATTAAAAAAAAAAAAAAAAGAAAAATCCTTACATTTTTTGTAAAACTAATGTACCTTCCTCTGATAATCTTCATAGTATTAACTAAAACTGATATTGCTTAAGTCCATTTTATTTATATAACATATTACTTAATTAGTTTGCTGATTACTTGACAGGTACCAGAACCTTACAGAAATATTAAGCAGAATGTTTTGAAATTTGAAATATTACATGGAGATATCTTAATTTTGAATAAATTTGAGAGCAACGGCAAGTGGGTTTTTTTGATGGTTTTGAAGTCAGACAGTTCTTATCTAGTAGTGTTACATTTCCTTTAGTATTACTTCAAATATAAAACAACTCTCCAGGGTTATATGCACAGTATTGCATGAATGTCAAATGATTAAAAGAAGAAATATATAAACAAGATTAAAAAAATAGACTGTTTTGATCCTCCTTGAGGACAAGAAATTCTCATTGGTCTTTGATAGTAACTTTGGCCTTCTTTAGTTCATAATTGCAAAATAGGCACATCTTTTTTATTATTTTTAATATAGAATTTCTTATTCCTGATAATCAAAGATAAAGGTTATGAATAATACCCTGAACACATAGGTATTTCCAATTTTTTTTTTTAAAAAGTAAATGTCTTTATGTGTGTATGCATATAGATATGCAAACACTCAATCTCTTTACAAACACATTTATTTAAAAAAATATGCTTACACAAGCCTAGGTAGTTTATTGACTTCGATACAGATTTATAGAGACCTCTATGGATTTATAGTCACCAAGAAACAAGGTAGATGCTCTACGGTCAAAAGATACCATCTCTCTACCAACAAATTTGTCTTTGCTTTTCTTGATATCAGAAATAGTCTAAACACAGCAATTAAAAATAATCATGGACGAATGTACTGTTTGGGTAAACTATGGAAAAACACTGTTTTCAGAGCAAAATAAACAACTTCCAATATTTGAGGCAACCTTTTAAAGAGCTGCAGGCATAACATAAGGCACAGGACTACTTTCATCTTCTTTTCAAACCTACATTTTGTCTCTAATGAGTCTTTTAACTCATTTTTGCATGGGTACATTTGTAGTAACAAATTGAAAGTTCAAACTTCCTTAGTATATAAAGCGCACAGGGCAGTCCAGCAGAAACCATAAGTACTACAGAAATAAAGCCCTTTCTAACTACTGGTGCCTTATAAGTCAATGTTCTCAAATTTAGGACATCCATTAGAAACAGTATGAATGAAATGCAATTAAAACACAAATCAATTTTCCCTAGGTAAAAACACAAACTTTGACACAGATGTTTTTCTAATGCTATGATAATGTCTGATTTTCATCTGAGAACAGGCCAAAAATGTATCTTTGTGTACTTCAAAGTCAATTGCGTACCTGATTAAAATTTCATTTATTTTAAATTCTGAACTGCCTTTAAAACAAATACTAAACTGAAAGATGATCATTGTCTTTAATGAAGCATTGAAATGAATTAATATCCCCCTGGAGTTTCAACAGACCTTGTTTGATAGAAGACTGAAAAAAATGTCACTGATCTTCATGTTCTATACAGTCATTGGTGGAACCTCCCTCTCCCTGCAAAACTAGTCTTATACATACATCCAACTACCACACATGCATAAGAATTTACAGTAAGCAAGAAAACAACTCTGATCAAAACCCAGCACACAATTTGCAGAGTGAGACCCCCTGGAAGGAATTGAAGGTTTCAGAGGGATTTAACAGCTTATATGGTGATGACACTGGAGCTGCAATCTCAGTGGAATTAAATCTGACTTGATCCAATTAACAACATAGAATAGGAAATATAAAAGGCTCAGAGAGAAAGAAAGAAAGAAAGAAAGAAAGAAAGAAAGAAAGAAAGAAAGAAAGAAAGAGAGAGAGAGAGAGAGAGAGAGAGAGAGAGAGAGAAAGAAAGAAAGAAAGAAAGAAAGAAAGAAAGAAAGAAAGAAAGAAAGAAAGAAAGAAAGAAAGAAAGAAAGAAAGAAAGAAAGAAAGAAAGAAAGAAAGAAAGAAAGAAAGAGAGAGAGAGAGAGAGAGAGAGAGAGAGAGAGAGAGA